>NC_133618.1:263113125-263343125 GCF_048593235.1 Sminthopsis crassicaudata
CTCTTCTCTCTCTCTTCTCTCTCTCTCTCTTCTCTCCTCTTCTCTCTCTCTCTCTCTCTCTCTCTCTCTTCCTCCCTCCCCTTTTCTCCCTCCCTCCCTCCCCTCCTCCCCTGTGTGTGTGAGACTAGCAAGAGACTAATAGTCCTCTGACGTCTCATAACCTTAGTTTTCTTATCTAAAAAATGGGATTAATAACTCTCAGGGTAGTTGTGAAAAATCAAATAAAGTAATATGTAAAGAATGCTACTTAGCAATGATGGTAGTAATCTAGTATTTGATAGATTCCCCCAAACTGTGGCTTCTGGGATAAGAATTCACTATTTCACAAAAATTGCTAGGAAAACTAGAAAACAATGGGTCAAAAAATAAGCAGAGACCTACATCTTACATTCCATACCAAAATAAGGTTAAAATAGCTACATGATTTAGGCATAAAAGGTGATTCCATAAGCAAATTAGGAGAGCAAAGGATAATTGATCTATCCGATCCCTGGAGAAGAGAGAAATTTATAACCAAAAAAGAACTGGAGAACATTATGAAATTCAAAATGGATAACTGATTACATTAAATTAAAAAAATATATTTGCACAAACAAAACCAACACAAAACAAGATTAAAAGGGAAGTACAAAAACTGGGGGGGGCACTTTACAATGTTTCTGATAAGGGGCCTCGTTTCTAAAATATATAAACTATATCAAATTTATAAGAATACAAGTCATTCCCCAATTGATAAATGATCAAAGTATATGAACAGACAAGTTTCAGATGATAAAATGAAAGCCATTTACAGTCATATTAAAAATGATGTATGTCACTATTGATTAGAAAAATTCAGATTAAAGCAACTCACATTTATCATATTGGCTAAGATGACAGGAAAAAATAATTGGTGAATTGCTGAAGGGGATATGGGAAAACCTGGGATGCATTAATTAAAGCATCTGTTGGTGGAGTTGTAAAATGAACTATTCTGGAAAGCAATTTGGAACTATGCCCAAAGGGCTACCAAAACTATGATCCAGTGTTTATACTACTAGATCTGTACTGGAAAGGGCCCACATGTGCAAAAATGTTTGTAACAGCTCTTTTTATGTTGGCAAAGAATTGGAAAATGAGTAGGTGGCCCGTCACTTGGTGAATGGCTAAATACGTTTTGGTGTGTGAAAGAAATGGAATATTATTATTGTATAGAAAAAGATAGCTACATCTTTTATATAATTATTATATTTATATTAATATAATATTAAAAAGAATCTGATTTTAAAGGTATAGCAAAATTTATATGAACTGATACTGAGTGAAATAAGCAGAACCAGGAATATGTTGTACACTATAACAGCATGATTGTGTGTGATCAACTAGGAAATACTTGGTTCTTTCTTATGGTTCAATGATCGAAGGCAATCCCAATAAACTTTGGATAGAAAACATCATCTGTATGCAGAAAGAGAGCTATGGGAAATTGAATGTAAATCAACATATGATATGTTTCACTTTCCCCCCCTTTTTCTGGCTGTTTTTTTTCCTCATGTTTTTTCCCTTTTAATTCTAATTTTCCTCTCAACATGAATGTTGGGAGAACAAAACAAAACAAAACAAAACAAAAAGAATGCTAATTACCATCATCATCATCATTATCCCTTTCTAGTAAAATTTAGGTGGCAATGGTTTTAGAAGAGTGCGCTCTTTCTCTCTCTCTCATCTCTCTCTCCTCTCTCTCTCTCTCTCTCTCTCTCTCTCTCTCTCCTCCCTCTTTCTCTTTCTCTCTCTCTCTCTCTCTCCTCTCTCTCTCTCTCTCTCTCTCTCTCTCTGTCTCTCTCTGTCTCTCTCTCTCTCTTTCTCTCCCCATATCTATATATATATATATATATATATATATATATATATATATATATATATATATATATATATATATATATATATATATATATATACCAACTATAGTAGAAAATAAGGGAAACAGGTTGTCATAGGAAGAAGGAGGAGGCTGGGTATCCACCAGAATCTTACTGATCTAGTGTCTAGCAACGGGTTATGCATCCTACTTTCAGAATATAGCAATTTACCAATGGGGGGAAAGAATTCTACTCTGAGAAATGTTTACATCTCACTTTCAGCTTGGCATGACAATTAGATAAAAATAAGGCAGGCAAAAACACATGGTGATTGCTCATCCCTTCCACTAATACAAGCTCTCTTCACACCTCAGGCTTTTCTTCTTGAATCTATTATGGATGACTGGTCCTGTGTTTGAATAATGAGGATGAACTTTAGAGAGTAAAAGTTTGTCTAAACTTGTAACAAATCATTTTCAATATCCTGACATGTGGTGAATTATTCATTTCCACAGTATAAGCTACCTGATTATACATTTTACTTCATCTAAAAACAATTCCCAAATATGATACTGTGGATATTTCAAGTTAAACCAGTTAAGTCATACACACACACACACACACACACACACACACACAACACACACACACACACACACACACGCATACACACACACACACACACTCAAATTTATTAAAAGCAGTTAAATTTTGTTCAAAGTTTCAGTGCAATAAAGAACTATTGGCTATCTATTCATTGGGAATGCCTCCTTGTCTCTCTGCCAACCAGACCCAATCCTGGGTTTTTCTCCCTCAGAAATCTCATATCTTGCGTTTCTGTAGAAGAAGAAAATGTGGGAAGCAGTTACTGCAGTGACACCTGTAAGACTGAACATAGTATGTGAGATACTAATATCTGTTAGGTAGAAACTGCAACTTTTGTGGGTGCAATGTGTTGTTTTCTTTGTTTCATGTATTAAACAAATATGATCAGAGTTTTAAAAATAAAAGTTTAAGGTGGCACCTAGAGTTATTCATGGTGTTTTACATTTGCTGGGGTCCTGCACCCCTAACCCCTGTGAATATTGACAGTTGGCTCTAACGTTCCCTCTTGGCAATTAGGTCCTTTGAATCAGGAAGACGCATCTTCCTGAGTTCAAGTCCAGCTTCAGACACTTGTTAGCTGTGTGACCCTGAACAAGTCCTGGTGACCGCATTGCCTCAGTTTCTTCATATGTAAAATGAGCTGGAGAAGAAAATGACAAACCATTTCAATATCTTTGCCAAGAAAACCTTAAATAGGGTCCAAGAGAGTTGGACAAAATTGAACAAAGTTCTTTCTAGATCTAAATCTGTTCTATGATCTATGACCTTCATAATTCATGAACTACTGAACATAGGCCTCTGAGAAAGCTCTCAAGTTAGCAATGACATTATAGACAATTATTTGGAAGTGTACAGGAATTATCTCCATAAGGATAAAGAGAAAGGACAAGGAGGAGGTCAAATGATACTAGTATAAGCACTAGTCTTCCTTTAAAGACTCATGAACCAATTTTCTATCTTCTTGTAAGAATGCAAGATGATCAGAATGCCTTGAGAGTGGTGAATCTTGCACTCTCATGCATCTCATAAGTTCATATGAAGCTTTTCAAAGTAGGATCGTTCCTCATTCAGGGTTGTTAGACTCCAAAAGTCTTTCCTGGGATTGTTATTTGATTGCAACTGACATCAGAGTAGTAGCCAAAACAACCAAGTCAAAAAGAGCTGCAGAAATCTATCTTGCAATGCTTAATTGAACTCCTACTACATAAAGGAATATTAATAGCATAGATTTCTGTAATGAGCATCTTATTTTCATCATCCATTTAAGCCAGCAACTCTGGAGGTAGGTACTGTTATTATTAGTCCCATTTTACAGATGAGGAAACTGAGGTAAAAAGAGGTTAAGTAAGTGCAAAATGTACAGAAGATAGATTTTACGCTATCTCACCTTTGATAATTTTTAAAAGTTATATACTTCTTTGGCTTTGGCCCTAGAACTTAGGTTTTTTTTCAAAGTGTATTATATCCTGTTGTAAAGGAATTTTAGTTCATCTTTATTTCAAATTTATGGGTGGGAAAGCTGAAGCCCAAGGTATTTTGCTCATACATTAAAATTCTGAAGTTCTAAATAAACCTTTACCATAAAAGTACCTTCAGAGGATACAGCTAAGCACAGTGGATAAAGCATTGGGCCTGGAGTGAGGAAGATCAGAGGTGTCAGAGACTTACTAGCTGTGTCACCCTGGGCGAATCACTTAACCTTGTTTACCTCAGTTTCCTCATTTGTAAAATGGGACTAATAATAATAATAGTACCTACCTCCAAAGTTTCTATAAGGATCAAATGAGATAATAATTGTAAAGTGCTTAGCACAGTGCCTGGCTCATAGTAAACACTATATAAATATTGGCTATTTTCAAGGACAATTAGATAGTTCAGTAGAAAGAATGTCACTCCTAGAGTCAGGAAGACTTGAGTTTAAATCCAGCCTCAGACACGAACTAGCTATGTGACCCTGATTAAGTCAGTTAACCTCTGTCTGCCTCTCTTTCTTCATCTGTAAACTGTGGAGGTAATAATAATGTCTATCTCCAAGAGTTGCTTTGGGGATAAAATCAATAGAGAGTGTTTGGTACTTTCTATATCTGGCACATAGGAAGTGGTATATAAATATTAAAATCAATTAATTAATATTAAGATTTAAAATATTTTTAAAATTATCATTATTGTTACCCAATCAAATTTTCTCCAAAATTTTCTCATCCTATATTCTTAAGGTCCCCAAAGTACTAGAAAAGATTCTTGGATGAGAATTGCTTGTATTCACAGTTAATCCAAAATTCAACAGCAAAACTAGGAATAAAACCTCATTTTCCTGATTCCTTTCTGTTATTTCTTGGTATACAATTTCCCAAGAAATCCTTCTCTCTTCTGTTTACTCCTTCTTTCTTGATACCATGGCCAGGATTTTCATTTGACAAGAACTGATATGAAAAGATCAAAAATCAAACCTCCATTTGGTGTCTGAGAATTAATTAACATTTGGGAATTTGGCAGTTGCTGAAAGTCTCACTAAATTTTGAATTTTTCCAAGCTATTGGGATCCTAATATAGTGCTCACTGTCAATTAGTACTTTATTTTTGTTGCTTTTGAGGTTAATAGTAGCTCTATGCAACTTTTTATTCTACTAGAAACTGAAAGCAGAGTTAAATGAAGTATTTTTTTAATCTAACTTCCCATTTTTCAGGTAATTTCTTTATCTAAGAGTTTACTTTACCCAATGGAATAGAATTTCTGTCTTGTCTTCTTACCCTAGAACATCCTTTCACCATGCTAGTCTGCTTCTTCCATTGCTGAGTTCATCCCAACAGGCCTCCATTTTGGGGATGAGTTTAGTTAAGTGCCCTCGATTCATTCCCTTTCCAGCTATGCTTCTGACACCTTTCACCAGCTACACATCTTCCCCCATAGGTACTTCCCCCCCACATACTCCTGCTTTCCAGCTTCCTTTTATCTGTTATCCTCCTCCTTTACAATGTAAGCTTCTAGAGGATACAGACTATGTTCCTTTTAGCTTGTGTTTGTATCCCCATGGTTCAGAGTAGTGCCTATCTTAAAAGTGCCTTGCTGGTCTGCTTGTTTATTTATGAAATGACAGGTCCAGTCCTATACAGAATAAATACAAAATAAGTTCAGTAGTTGTAACAGGAGGGAGAGCATCAGCAGTTAAAGGAATAAGGAAAGACTTTGTAGAAGTTGATTTTGAGTAAATGAAGGATTCTGTTCAACTGAGGTAACAAAGGAAAGCATTCTAGGCATGGTTATGATCAATATAAAAGCATGAAAGTGAAAATTGAAATACAGTGTATGAACAGCAGTTTGACTGAGCTATAGGATTTGGGAAGGAAGAGTAACATAAATGATGTTGGAAATAAATTGGATAAGTAGCTCCATGTATGCTGTATTTTTAGGGGATGATAGATATACTTCCTTGCTCCTAAATATCAGTCCCTTTAATCATCATTCCATTAATATAATATAATTCCTTAAGATTTTAAAGACTTATCTGCACCCAGAGAGAGGACAGTGGGAACTGAATGTGGACCACAACATAGTATTTTCACTCTTTTTGTTATTTTTTGCTTGCATTTTATTTTCTTTCTCTTTTTTCCCTTTTAGATCTGATCTTTTTGTACACCATGATATTTGTGGAAACATGTGTAGAAGAATTGCACATGTTTAATATATATCGGATTACTTGCTGTTTAAGAGGAAGGAGTAGGGAAAGAGAGAGAAAAAATTAGAACATAAGGTTTTGTAAGGGTGAATGTTGAAAATTGCCCATGTATATATTTTGAAAATAAAAAGTTTTAATTAAAAATTAAAGATTTTAAAGGCTTATATTTAAGACTTTCCTAAGTGAACAGATTCACTGGAGCACTTCAGTTATCAGTTAATAGGACAAGCTTCTGCTGGACAGCCAAATGAGATCAGGGTCCTGTAGAGAATGGGATACAACACAAAACAGGTGTTTGACAAATCTGTATTTATCCAAATGTGGAATGGAGGGTAGAGAAAGAGTGGAAAAGGAGAGAATGGAAGAGAAGTACTAATAATAGAGATAGAATTTTTTGTGATAGAATTCAACCATTTTACAATTTTGCCTAATATCTGCTGGTGTAACCCAAGGTCTTAGCTTAGTCTACAACCATTTTCCTCTGTTATGCCCCTCTCTTTGAGGCTAAAGAACCTAATAATAAAGAAGTGTCTCAATTTTGTGCCAGGACTATTTTTCAAAGAGCTACGGTGATTCTGTACTTACGTTGTAATCAGAAAAGTTCCTTTACAACCTACCTTTTGACTATAATTCCACCAAAACTGTTCTTTCCAAAATTGTAGTGTTCTCTTTGCTGCCAAATATAGTGACCTTTTCTCAATCCTCATTCTCTTTGACTTTAGCGTGGATCATTCTCTTTGCCTTGAAATTCTCCTTTCTCTAAGTTTTCTGGACACCTCTCTCTCCTGGTTTTCTTCCTATCAGATATCTCTGTCTCCTTTCTGCATCCTTCTCTAGATAATGATCTTCTAGTCTGGACCCTCTTTTCCTTCTATACTACTTCACTTTGTGATCTCATCAGCTTTTAAGGATTTAATTACTTTCCTGAAGCTGATCATTCTTGCATTTGTCTACTCTGTCCAAACTCTTTTCTTAATCTCACATCTTTACCTGCCTTCAGACATCTTGAACTGGATTTCCAGTAGACTTCTTAAGCTCATTATCTCTAAAACAGAACTAATTATCTTTTTTTCCCTAAATACTTTCCTCTTTCTACTTTTTCTTTTACTATAGAGACAACACCATTCTTCCTGTCAGTTAAGTTCTCAGTCTAGGAGTCCTATTGGATTCTTACTGTCTCTCACCCCTGTATCCAACTTTTGCCAAGGCCTATCAATTTCAATTTTGCAATATCCCTAGTATGTATTTTCTTCTCTCCTCTGACCCTGTCAACACTCTTGTGCAGTCCCTTATTATTTCATGCCTACATTACTGCAATAGCCTGCTGGTGGGTCTGTCTGCCCCAAAGTATCTCCTCACTCTAATCCATCCTCCATTCAGCTACTAAAGTGATTTTCCTAAAATGCAGGTCTAGTCAGTCATTTCCTTCCCCCTACTCCCTATGCCATACCTCTACTCAGTAAACTCCAGTGGATCTCTTTTGCTTCTACATCTTCAACATATACTTTTTAATCTCTTGACACTGACCTCCTTGCTCTTCCAACAATAATATATACAATTTCTTGGTGCCGGGAATTCTCTCTAGCTGTCCCTCATATCTGGAATGCTCTTCCTCCTTCACTCTACCTATTGACTTCCCTAGATTCCTTTAAGTTCTAACTAAAATCTCACCTTCTACAGATAACCATCCCCAACTTCTCTAACTTCCAGTGACTTTCCTATATTAATTCTCTCCTATTTATCCTATATGTAGCTTGCTTCATATATATTTGTTTGCATGCTATTGTCTTCATTTAAACTGGAGGTTTCTTGAGCATAGAGACTATCTTTTTTTGCATAGCCAGTCTTTAGTACAGTTTCTGGCCAAATAGGCACTTAATAAATATTAATTCATTGGTTGATTTCCACTCTTATTCCCCATGTGTTTTAGAGTCACTGTAATAATGTAAACATGATACCCTTGAAGATACTGAGGACACAATGGAGAGCTAATAGGAATATTGACTTCATCTACTTTCTAAATCAAGGATTCTAACTAGGACCTATTAAGGGCCTCATGGCTAGATTTCATGAGTTCTGTGAACTTGGATAGGAAAAAAAATTATACTTTTATTTCTACTGATTTCTAATTGAAACTTATCATTTTCTTTCATTGTGAATGTAGGTAATAAAATATTGTTCAGAGAGTAGCTTCATGGTTTTCACAGGATTGCTAAAGAGACCCATCTCTCTCTCTCTCTCTCTCTCTCTCTCTCTCTCTCTCTCTCTCTCTCTCTCTCTCTCTCTCTCTCTTTCACACACACACACACACACACACACACACACACACACACACACACACACACACACAAACAGTTCAGAACTCCTGCTCTAAAAGGATAACACACAAAGAAATTATAATAGACTGATTGATCTAATATCTCACTCAAGATGTTAAATAAGTCTCCCATTAGTTTTTACTACGTAAGATAGGACTCTGTACTAATTCCATGTATCCAGAAGATTCCTCCTCATATTCATTACCAAAAACGAAAACATATCATACAAGTTCATCAGAATGCCAAGCTGATATCATAATAGCAATAGATCATATTTTTATAACTCTTTTCAATTTACAAAGTGAATTCCTCACAACAATTCAGTGAGGTAAGTGCTGTAGTTATTATTTATCCCTCAATTTACTATTAAAGAAGTTAGGTATTTTGCCTCAGAAATGTGGCTGTTGGTTTCTGAGCTTCATGAAACCACCATTAGCACCTGTTGGGCTTATGGGTCTATAATTATCAGTGAGATATTCATCCTTAAATAGATTTACTTCCAAAGAAGGATGACCTCCATCAACCAGACAAGACAGATTCACATGATGGCAGGCCATGAGGCAGGCTTTCTAGGGATGGCAGGCCTCTGCTCCCTCCTCCTCCTCCTCTAAAAAGTATGCAAGAATTGTAAGCTATCCCACAGCCAAATGCCTCATGATCCTCTGGAAAAGGGTAGCACTTATCTCTACCACCCACTAAGGATGACAGATGTCCAGCTAGCCTCAGGGAATTCAGCTGAGACCTTCAAATCTGGCCAAATACTTCAGTGGAATGCCTCCTGAGGGATGAGGAAAACTGAAGTTTATAAGGTCATATCCCAATTCGATAAATTCTAAACCACTACCCTTCTGATATATCAGTTAAATAAAGGGCTTGGGATTGAAATCAGTGCTATCAGGACAGTGGCTAGGTGCCTGAGGGAATTAGAATCGACCATGTTTTCTAGCTCAGACCACTAAGCCACCTCCTACATAAAAACCTCAATGTATTAAAAACTTTTACCAACAGAAGGCTGTAGTCCCCTTTTAAATGTTCAATTCCCTAATAGGTATTACTATTTTAAATTTAACAGCTGCTGATGAGGAGCAGATTTTAAGTAAATTAGTTAGGGGGTGTGTGTGTGTGTGTGTGTGTGTGTGTGTGTGTGTGTGTGTGTGTGAAATCATGGATAGAATGTTGGATTTGAAGCCAATGACAAGTTCAAATATTAGCCTAGATACTTAATAGCTATGACTCTGAGAAGTCACTTAACCTTTCTGCATCAGTTTCTCCCTTTGTAGGATGGTTATCACACTAGGACCTGCCTCTCTGGGTTGTTGTGAGGATAAAATTAGGTAGTATTTATAAAAGCACTTTGCAAACTTTAATGAGCTATATAAATTACATGTAAAGTGTAATAATTACATTTATGTTATAGTACAATCATTATAATCATGCATGTACATGTTATTAATATTTTTTGTAAAATGGTGAAGTTTAAGGACCTCTTTTTTAGAATAATATATTAAGCTCATGAAAATAAAACAAAGAAAACAAATTATATTGAAATAGTTATCAAAAAACAAAAACACACGCAAATTCATAGATCACAGATAAAGAACTCCAGAGAAGAAGAAGAAAAATAAAAAGCTAGTATTCATTTCAGGAAAGATACATAGGGTACTATTTATATTTTAGTTATATAATATGATCATTTGTTATTAAGCCATCTTTTATTATCATAATAATTTAGGCCCATCAGTCAATGATAATTTGCTTAAATTTTACCTTCTGAACAGATATTGGGACTTATGTACTATCTAATAATGGGAGTCATAACATAGAATTCCACTACAAATACAAATTGATTATTCTCTGCAAGAAAAGCAAACAAGACTGTGATTCATGCATTTGTTAATCAACTTTTGTTCACCCCTTAAGCATTCTGTGTGACCAGAGAGCATGAAGCCAGTAACATTAGTTATTCAGTAAACCTCCATCCACCTAGTAACAGCTCACCACCCCCAAGGCTCTTCCATATGCAACACCATTTACTGTCATCAGCAACAGCCCCCAAACCACAATACAATCAATATTCTAATTTTATGGCACTGTCATCATGACTACCAATAAAAGGCACTATTCTAGACAACGCTTAACAGTTATTTTACTATCTTTTCCATCACTAAAAAAAGGCAAGCAAAACACTGCATCTGAAAGAACAGTAACATGTGGTTCACTATTATGAGAAGGAAATATCCATCTGAAACAACTGTTTGTCGCTGAGGCGACAAGATATTCCATATGCTTTTTGGCAAACTGCATTTTTTACAGCTCTTCTAAAATCATGGCTAGATAGAATTGCTTTCTTTTCTTTATAATTTGAATGCTATCCAGGATTTTAAAAGGAAACTCTCAGCCAAACCAACTACATAAAGAAAAAAGCTGCTAAAAGAGTGTGGGTGACTTGGGAAATTTATATATTTGATTATTTTAAATTGGCACTTAACCAGTTAAGAAAATAGCACTGATTGATATATCTGTCACATATACTTGGATTCTGAAATGGTAGTCAAAAAGGAAGCTACTGTGAAGCAAGTCTATGGTATCTTCTCTACTACAAAGAAAAAAAGTTCATTCATATGTCCTCAGTCTATCTTAACCACTTCAATTAAATTTATCATATCTAGCTAGAGAAGTTCATAGAATTATATCATTTTAGATTTGGAAAGGACCTTGCCAGTCATCTAACTTATCAAAGCGTTCTTCCTAATTCATGTTATATATGCAAAAATCCATATTTTGCATATGTATCAGCTATTAAATGTACATATTTCTAATGATCAGCATATATGCCTATATATTATTTATAATCAAAGAGATATAAACTAATTTTCAATCTTATTACCAAGAACATCTGATACTCACCAATAAAAATAAAATAAAAACTACCACTTCTTAAAATAGTCCTCATATATACCTTATGTCTAAGAGTCCAAATTCTCCCTTTACCTTATCTCACCAAAACAATATGATTCTGAACATTCAATTATTGGTTTATTTAAATGGAAATATTGACCTGCTTTAAAAAGAGCATCAAACATCATTCTGATCAAATTTACTCATCATTATATAGCACTGCTACAAAAGTCAATATCCAACACAAATATTTAAGAGCTAATAAAATATTTCATTAGTCACAAACCTCTTTATACAATCCTGGTTCAGAACTAAAGTCTGTAAGATTTTTCATCTCTAAATCAGTCATCTTGTCCATTGATCAATTTCAATGCAGATTCTTAATAAATATGTGAATTAAAATGATGGGCCAAATGAATTTCCATTAAGTATTCATCTAAATCATTCCTGATGGAGTCACTTTAATAGTGAACATTTGCTCCATTGGTTAGATCTTAACTGAGAGTGAGTTCTTACATCTATAGTGAGTACATCATGCCTACCCAATCCTTTTACTTGACCCAATGTTCAACCTAATTACATTCAGCCTTCTGAGGCAAATGATTTCATGACAACAAATAGCACTGAACCCTACTGGGACATGACAAAATGCGAATTTGATACCTCTACAATGAGAGTTTGAGGGTATTTGAATAACCCCCAGTCAAACTGCTCAGTGGTGGCTATGAAGTGCAATTAGGATGTAGCACAACACTTGAGTTTCCTGGATAACATTCAAAGTCGGTGTTATTCAAGTAGTAGGATTATTTGATATATATAATGTAGCCAGAAAATAATTATGAGGTTCTTGCTATCTATGTACTTGACCTGCCCATTCCTGCCTCTAAACTTTCACTCAGACTCCATTAGAAGCCAAATTATAAATAGATATCTGAAATAAATTGTTAAAAATATAACGGGAGCAGGTTGTGAATATTAGTGACAGAAATCACAAGATGCTATGCAGAGTACCTTGTTGCACATTTTCCCATCATGCTTATAAAGGTTCTTTTGTAATAAGTTTTCTTAGGAATATATGACTGATGCTTATTTATTTCCCTCTAAATATAGTGCTAATTAGAGGGTATTATATGGCCGTGGATTTATATGTGTATTGTGAAAGAAATCTTTTGTCACTAGTTGTGAGACCTGTGTTCTAATCTTCCAACTCTGCCACTAAAAAATGGTATGACCATATTGCATCAATTAACCTTTCTGTGCCTCGGTTTCCTACTCTATAAAATGGAGAGAAGATCTGTCTAAAGGGTTTTGGGAAGATAAGAACTAGCTTAAAATAATAATTCCTAGTTATATAGTATTTTAGAGATTATACAATATTTTCTTAACAACACTATAAAGTAGATTATGCAAGCATTATCATTAACAATAGTTCTCATTTTGCAGACCAGAAACCATAGGTACAAAGAGGTAAATTGACTTCAGGAAGTTAGCTCCCAAAGGATGAATAATCTGAAACACAAAATTCTGATCACACAAAGGCAAATGATTCTACTGAGGAGAAGAAAAGAGAATTGTCCAAAAAAAAAAAAAAAACAGAATTTAGGCTTGATTACAAGTCTTCTATCAATTAATATTAAATGCCTACTATATGTCAGACACTGTACTAAGTACTGCAAACACAAAAAGAGGCTTTTTAACCTCAAGGAGCTTACAATCTAATGGGAAATAAAATGCAAACAAAAAAAATCAATAAGGAGAAGGCACTAGAATTAAAGTGGTTGGGAAAGGCTTCTAGTAAAAGAGAATTATAATTAGGATTTAAAGGAAGCCAGGGAGGTCAACAGATAGAACAGAGGAGGAAGAGTGTCCCAGGCATAGGGATAGCCAAAGAAAATGTTCAGAGCAAAGACATGGGGTGTCTTGTTCATGGAATAACTAAAAGGCCAGTTTCACTAGATCAAAGAGTAGGAGTTGGGCATTAAGAGATAAGAATAAAAAAGTAGCAGGGGCTAGGTTATATAGAGCTTTGTTGCTTAACAGACCATTTCATACTTGATCTTAGAAGCTATAGGGAGACACTGGAGTTTACTGAGTAGGGGACAGGCTACCATTGTAGGGAATGAACTGTAGGAAAATCACTTTAGGGACTCAATGGAGGATGGTTTGGAGTGGGGAGACCTGAGGCAGCCATATCTACAGGCTTCTACAGTAGGCAAGGCATGAGGTGGTGAGTACTTATAATAGAGGGAGTGGCCATATCAGAGAAAAGAAGAGGGTATTTAGGAGAGATACTGTAGAAGTGAAATCAATATACCTTGGGAATGGATTGGATATGAGAGTGAGAGATAGCGAGACATCCAGAATGATTCCTGGGTTTTGAGCTCAAGGAAAATGTTGTTCTCTATAGTAATAGGGAAGGTAGGAGTGGGGGAAGTCCAAGGAAAGATAATGGGTTCCATTTTGGGCATATTGAGTATACAGTATCTAATGGACATCCAACTCAAGATGTCTAAAAGGGAGTTTGAGAGGCTGTGTTTTGGCATTCAAAGTCTTTCATAATCTACTTCCTCCTACCTTTCCAGGCTTCTGACAAATTATTCTCCAATTGTGTACTCTTCAATCAAGTGATACTGGCCTCCTAGTCATTCCATAAGCAAGACACTCCATCTCTTAGCTTCTCAGATTCTCTCTGGCTGTCCATCACACTTGGAATCTTTTCCCCCTCGCACTTTTGTTGAATTATTTGTTTCCTTTAAGTTCCAGCTAGAATTCTCCCTCTTACGGGAATCCTTCCCTATCTCTTCTTCATTCTTTATTCGTTGTTCATTCATTCTTCATTCAATGCCCTCTCTTTCAATTATTTCCTGTTTATCTTGTATAAGTCTTGCTTTGTATATATTGTTTGTATGTTGTCTTCCCCGTTCCCCATTAGATTGTAAGTTCCTTGAGAGTAGCAACTGTCTTTTTCCTCTTTTCTATCTTTAATTCTTAGCACAGTGCTTGGCACATTAAGAGCCTGCTTAATGTTTATTGAATTTATTATTGAATTGAAAACGTAAGATTGGAAGTCAGGAGAAGGTTTGGGGTACCCTATATAGATTTGAGAATCATCGCATAGATATGGATATTGAATTGATGAGAGCTGTTGAGATTACCAAATATAGAGGAAGAATAGAAGGTCTTGAGGGACCCCTACAATTAGAAGGAATGATCTGGAAGAGGATTCAGCAAAGAAGACAGAGAAGAGAGAGGGATTTCCAGAAAACCTAGAGAGAAAAAAGTGTCAAGGGGAACATAGTGATCCATAACAAGGTCAAGAAAAATGAGAATTAAGAAAAGATCATTATATTTGGCAACAAAGAAAACATTAGTAACTTTGGAGAAGGCAATTTTAGTAGCATGTCAGGGATGGAAGTCTAATTGTAAGAAGTTAAGAAGAGGTGAGAGAAGAGAAAGTGGAGGCACCTAATGAAGGCAGTCTTTTTTGGGGAGAGTCTAGCTTCAAAAGGCAGAAGAGATTTAGGATAAAAGTAGGGACAGAAGAGTGGGTTTCTTCAGAATGAGGGAGAGAAGGGCATGTTCTAAGGCAATGCGAAAGATACCAAAATAGACAAAGAGGTTAAAATAAGGGATAGAATGTAGATAGTAGAGGAGGCAATTTGTTGGAGGAAATAGAATAGTATGGGATTACTTGCACCTGTAGACGATTAGACTTGGAAAGATGTAAAGTCATTTAATCATGTGAGACTGGGATTAAGGAGAAGATAATGGCAGAAGAACTTGAGTGATAGGAGGTGAGGAAGAGGGGAAAGAGGGAGCTTATGGAAAATGGTTGCTTTTTTGGTTTGTTTGTTTTTTTGTTTTTTGGTTTTTTTGGTGTTTTTTTTTTTTTTTTTTTTTTTTTTTTTTTTTGCAAAATATGAGACAAGGTTTTCAACTGAGAGTATCGGGATGGAGAGTCATGGGAGGTTTAAGGAAGGATGAAAAGGATTTGATCATTAGTAGATAAGAAATATAGTAGAATTGCCTAGCAAGAGTGAAAGCCCAGCTGAGTTTGTGTAGCATAAATTTATAGTGGACTCAATCAAAACTAGTTATATGATTTTCTTCATCTTTATTCAGCAGCATGTGTAGAGAAGTGAAGATAGTGAATGTTAGGAGTGACCCAAGGCTGAAGCGTGGTTGGGGAAAATTAGTATTATCATAAAGATTCTAGGGATTCAAGAAAGGAGGGCAATGTAGAGTTGAATTACTTCACCAATGGAGTTAAGATGAAGATAAGAGGAAAGATGATCTGAAACAGAAGATTCAAAGTAGAAAAAGGAAAAGCAGAAAGATAGGTGAAAAATCAAGATTATTATCAGATAAGGGAATTTCAGAATTCTTGAACATAAAATGGTAAATTTGTAGGTGATGACAAGATAAAGGGAATGGCCATCTTTGTGGCTGAAGGGAATGTGTGTGGAAAAGAAGCTCTTTGGAAGTGAATAGGTTGAAGAACTAAATGGTTAGAGTATTTTGGGAAGAGTCACTATGTATGCTGAAATCCCTTAGTATGAGGCCCAGATTTGGGGAAGAGAGAAAAATTATAAAGCAGCAGGAATTTGATTGGGTAGGTGCAATTTGAACCTCAAAGGAAAGAGAAGGAAGGGGGGAAACCTGGAAATGGCAGTGGAGTGCAAGGAATATTTCAACTCCCTGCCTCCTTGATCAGTGAGCTAAAGAGAATGAATGACAAATTTAATGTTCTCTCTATTATACTGGACTGCCTTTACCATGAAAACCAATTAGCAAAAGTTTGAAGATCACTGCATTCACTCATGCTTCCTTCTCATTCAAATATTTATAATAGCATGCAAGATATTTTTCAAATCCTCCTCACAGTTCAATTTCTTAAGGCCTTGCTTCTATTGTCAATGTTCACATTCATAATATGAGTGAAATCACCTATGTCTTCCCTCATTTTAGAAGGAGAAACATAAAGAGATAGTTTGCTCATAGATCTGTGCTGGGTCAGTAGGTCACTGTGAACCATCAGTGTTTCAGTCAACAAGTCAGGTCAACCAGAATTAAATGAATCCTATATGTTCCAGGCACTAATGCTAAGCACTGGGAATACAAAGAAACAGCCCCTGACCTAGAGGAGACAACATACTAATGACTATGTGCAAACAAAATACATACAGAATAAATTGGAGATAATCTCAGGGGAAAAACATTAATAGTTAGCAAGAAAGACAAAAAAAATTTATTAAGTGCCCTGTATTGGCAACATTAAAACAAATGACATGGGAAATGCAATATAAGTGGAGGCAACAATATAAGCCAGGCACTGTGCTAAACAGTTTGCAAATAATAAAAAAATCTATATTATAATAATGTATATTACAGGAAATCAAATAAAGAAAACAAAAATACAAGATAAAATTGGACAAGATTTCATGAAAATGATTTAGTTCAATTTAACATCATTTACGTACTAAGCATTTAAAAGGATAACAATAAGATATAATATCTACTCTCAAAAAGCTTAAATTTTAATTTTGGGAATAAGTTATTTACATAATTAATTACAATACAAGGCTGAGTGATAAAAGAACAAGGAAGAGATAAAAAGTCCTAAGAGAACAATGATAAATAACTTCTACTTACTGAGACAATCAGGGAATAGGTGGCAGCCAAGTTGGGGCTTGGAGAAAGGGAATGATTTCAACAGGTGGAGATGGGGAAGGGGGGAAGAACAATCTATCCTAGTCACCCTGGATGGTCTGGACAACTGAATAAAGGCAGAAGATAGCAGACATGGATAGATAGCAGTAAAATACTAGACAAGCAGTAAAGGAGCTTAGTAAAAACAAGGCTGGGAAGTTAGACTAAAGCTACATTGTGGAAAACAAAGAGGATAAGGATAAGAAGTTTTATTTTAGTCAGTAGGCAATGGAAACCCAATGAAGGGTACTGAGCAGAAAAATGATCAGAAAGCTATTTAGGATTCTAGAGATGAAATTTTAAATTTTAGATTGGTAGAAATTAAATGGAATGACATTCCAAGTGGAATAAAGCTATGAGTGAAGGCCTGCAGATAAGAAAGAGCCAAATACATATGGAAGTTGGCAAGAAGACATATTTGAATAGAATGGAAGGACTAGGTTAGGAAATAGTGAAATATATAACTTAAGGAATATAGATTGTATCCAATATGGAATATTTGAAAAATTCTTTAGAGAAATGAAGTTTATAAGTATAACAGAATCGTAGTTAATAATAGTAGTAACCTAGTATTGTTATAGTGCTTAAAGATTGAAATAAAAACCTTTATATGTCATTTCATTTGCTTCTCACAACAATTTGGTGAATGGTTACTACCATTATTCCCATTTTATAGATGAAGAAATTAAGACTGAGAAAAGGTTAAATGACTTGTTCAGGGTTACACAACTATTAAGTATCTGAGGCTGGTTTTGATTCAGATTTCTTTACACTAGATCCAACAGTCTACCTACAATACCAGTGGGTGATTTCTATGTGAATGTCCAAAGAAGAAATTCATTCTCCTTGAAGGTTCCCATTTTATTTTTACATAATTTTATGTGTTAAGAAGTTGTTGCTATTGCTGTTGCTGTTGTTTCTTTCTGACATCAAGCCTATTTTTGTCTCTTTGCAATTGCCACTTATTCTTCTCAGTTTGGTTCTCTTGGGTCAAAAAACAAAAAGACAAAACAAAACAAAAAACCTCAAGTGCAATCTCTCCTCTAAATGACAGTTCTTTAAATATTTGAAAATAACCATGATATTCCTCTGACTCTAGGTTAAATACACTCAGTTCCTTCAATGCATCTATATATGTCGTGGATTCAAGGCACCTTACCAACCATCCTGACTGCCTTCTGGACATCTTTCTAGCAGTTTTCTCAAGTTCTTTCTTAAAATGGCACCCCTAATTTAATAAAATACTACAGATGAGATTTGAGGAGGCATAGTGTACTGATTTCTACCAACCTTTCATGTTGGTAATTTTCAGTTTTTCATTGCAAGAGGATTTTTCTTTGTTAGAAAATCAGGTTCATTTTCTTTTTCATACTTTTTTTCACTCCATTCCAACTATCCGTCTCATTGTTCTTCAAAGTTTTAATTCACATTCCTTCTTCTCATGACTTCTCTGGCCATGAAGTTGCCAAACACAACAAATAACTCTATACAGTTAGTTTGCCATTTGTATTCTTAAAATAAAAATTTATAAGATAAGGGACAACTATACATTGTCTTTAATCATGTAGTCTGCCTTTAATTTCATATCAGTATAGGCAGAGCTAGACATGGAATCTAAGGTAAAAGACTAGTATGTGGATTCTCCTTGAAAAAAAAAAGCCGTTCTAATCAAGTTTTTTCTTTTAGTAATGATTCTATACAATCTATATAACTGAAAGTTTGAGGGAGATTATTGGACAAATAGTTGGTATCAAATCTTACAAAGCAGTTTGAGGATTCTATGCTCATCATAAAGACTTATTTAATATACCTTGAATTTTTATATATGAGTTTTCTTATAAAAAACACCAAACAATATTTTAACTTGAAGGGAGAAAAACATATAGTCAATATGTCTGGCCTTAGGAATATAATAAAAGGGTAAATAGACTACTCTGATACCTGTAGAATACAATCGTTTCTTTTCTGGGTTATGTATGCCCCAAGTGTTCTGTAAATGTGGCTACTGGACTTATTGTGTTACAGAACTGTCATCAAAATGTACTTTGTTTAGTTTCCCCTAAAAAGCAATTCCAAAGCTTTTTAGATTGTCTAGTCAAGAAAGAGATATTATTCTGCTATATAAAAGGGAAATTATAAAATATAGCACAGTTACCTCAAACTGGTTCCTCACCTTCATACATCTACCAGTCTTTAGGATGCCTCAGGGATTTCTCTAAATACTTTCCCCTGTGGCTGTATTGGAGAAGTCTATGAAACAAATAATTCTAAACATATTCCAGTGATGGTATTCAACATCAGTTACTTTTCTGTAAGGTAAAATTGCTAGACACCTTGTGGGAATAAAAGCAGAGGGAAAGGGGGCAATAGTGGAAACCAGAAGTGATACTAAGGAAAAATCACCAACATTGATTAGAAAATTTTGGTGTCCCTGAATTAAGAGATTTTCTTTTGCTCCATAATTACTCATGCTTTTTGTATTCTGCAGGGAAGAATTAGAGCATATGTGGAAATTCATTTTCAAAAACTCTAGCCCAACTAGTTGAAGTATATTAACAACACTCAAGGATTTGAGCAGGCAAGATTCGCAAATGGAATTAATGTCTACATTCACTTCTTCACAGGGTAGTCAGGTTTCTAGAATATTGAGAAACACTTGCTCTCACTAAACTGAAAAACATTCATCATCATTATGTCCTTATCACAGTCATTTATGGAAGCCACCATTTAGAGTCTCTCTTTTGGTCTAACATTATGCTGAGCTCTTTTCTCTTATTCTTTTTTTTTTCATGAGGCAATTGGGGTTAAGTAACTTGTTCAGGATCATACAGCTAGGAAGTCAGGTCTTCCTGACTTCAGGGCTAGTGCTCTATCCACTGTGTCATCTAGCTGCCCCTCTCTTATTCTTTTATTTGTAAATCTTCTGACAATCAATTCAATTACTTCCAAAGACCATTGATTGAGTTCCTATTATTTTCATGTCTTTATTTCATAGATTGCTATTTAATAATGCCAAGTTTCTCCAAAAAGCAAAGCTTCATCTTTTTAGTACCAATATTCTTAAGATGATGGAGTATGGTTAAGGGTCATGGAACACAATAACTTCTAAAGAGCCTAACTTGAGAAACACCCAAAGGGCAAAAGAGAGGTGCATGGTGGGTGTGAGTAGGTTGTAACAAATAAATAAGGAATTATGTAAGAGAAGCAGAGTAGAAATAAAGTCATTAAATAAATGCAGGATTGAAAAAGAAGATGGACAAGTGCAAATGAGAATGAGTGATGATTACTGGATAGTTTGCATACTCCATTAGTATCCTTATAATTTTAGGAAAATCTGAGGACGGGCTCAAATTCAGCACATTACTTTGACCTTCTTACGGTAAACTTAGAGGGAAAATGAATATAAGGATCACGAAGAGATATTGGCAGGATGGACAAGAATGGGTTTGATCTTCATCATTAAAGGGAATACCCACCGAGATTACAAATCAATTGGACTATATTTGTAAGATATTATGCTAAGTGCGGGAGACACAATAACATATAAAATACATGTCTTACCCTCAAGGAACTTTACAACTAAAGAGATGAAAGACACATATGTAAATCAATATATCTAAACTGAAATTCAAACATGTCTAGAATATCAAACAACAAGGAAGAGAAGTTCCAAATAAACTTAATATGCTTCTGTGTATATCATGAGGTTGCAAGCAATTGTGGAAAAATAACTTCAATTTAGCAAGTATTTTAGCAAATATTATATAACTAGCACTATATTTGGAGTTGTAAATGATGAACAATTAGCAAACAAAATAAACAAACAAAAAACCATGTTTTCCTGAAACAGCTTATCTGTCTCACAGAAGGATAAGTGCTTTTACAGCCTCAAGTCTGTCAGCAATCTGAAGTCAAACCTGATTGTTATGTTCAGTAATGAGCATGAACATTTATTCACTCTGAGAATCGTATCTCAGTGACTCTTTAAATCTTATGTGCACAGCTAAATGGATTGCTTTGTCTGTCCTTTAAGCTATCCTCTAACATTGAAGACCTTGGAAATAAGAAAAACATCCTTTATTCTATCTCAATGCAATTCTTCCATCCTTACAAATTCCAAACACCATCTCATAAATTGCAAATTTTTGCAGTCACTGTCAAGACTTGCCTTTCAAAATCAATTTTCCTTCTGCTATGTATCAGCCTAACAGGTTGCTATATCATTTAGAAATTAGCTGGACTCATGATTAACAGAATCGAGACATATTTGGAAGGTTAGAGCCCCAGAGATTCAAGGAGACACTTTTATTTACAGCATCAATACAAGAGCAAATTAGTTTGTCGCTTCAGTCAGCATCCCTTAAGGAGAGGGGAGGAAGGGAAAGAGAGATAGAGAGAAAAAAATGTTCTCCTGAAATTACACTTCCTTTCACAACCTAACACTCCAAGTTCTTAAGGAAAAAAAAAATCAACCTAGCAGCCAAAGTGACAACTTGTGACTTCTAATGGCAAAAAATGATAATAATAATCCATTTTGGTGGCTTGAGAACAGAAGGATGTCTTGCACTTTCTCCAAACCTGGTGACCTGTAAATCAGAAATATCTGCACAGGGACATATAATCAGACTCCACCACAGATTGCAGCATCCAACTTGGTGACTAATTAACTGGGAGTATAAAAGCTGTCTTTGTTGCTTCTCTGACTGCTGGGTGCAGATGGATGAATACATACCCTGGCACTAAGCTTTCTTTGGTGTCTCCAAAGGAAATATTCATTTAGAAGTCTTTCAAATTCTCTTTAGAGCTGGATGTTTCATAGAAGAGGTTCCTCCCTTCTCCGTCATCTCCTTTCACCTTGAAATTGGAACTATACTAGGAGACAGTGGTGCTCATTCCCAAAATGAAGCTAAGAAATGGCTCTTGGGCCAAAAGATTCCACATTACAAATCTTTCTTATCATTGGAGATTATTCTTAGCCTAGTTATGATGGTGTTGTAAAAGTTAAACAAAATTTCCTCTCTGCACCTTTGTAATGGCTTAAGTGTAGAATAACAATGGAGATCACAGTTCACTAAGGCCTTATACTTCCCGCCCTAATTTCTTGATCCTCAATTTAGTAGGTTCAGCACACCCAAAGAAAAAATGACAACAATGAAAATAATAATATAGGATCCAAGACGGCAGAGTAAGCAGTAAATCGCTGTAACTCCCATATTCTCTTCCAAACAACCAAAAATAGTACTTCAAAACAAATCTTGTAACAACAAAAACAGCAAAAAAAAATAATAAAAAAATAAAAAAATCAACAACAACAACAACAAAAACAGGATTAAACAATCTCTTAGCCCAAGACACTTGAAAGATCAGTGAAAAAGTTATATCTTGCTTGGGTGAATGGGAAGCACAGTCCAGGCCAGGATGTGTCCCAGCAAGACAGCAGCAAACCTCACCTCAGCAAACCAGAAGGAGATCTGGAACTCCATTATGATGAAGCAGGCAAATACTAACATCAGAACCTGCCATGTGTCTTACCATAACCAGGGGATCAGGCAGACTCCAGCTCAGAGAAGTCACATGCATAGCCCAGGGCAAATGGGCAACCAGAATGTCCAGACAGCCACATGCTTCAGTGTCGCTCAAGGAAATGCAGAGATCCCTCACTGACCTTAGGATGTACCAGATACCAGCATTAGAACCCCAGGTCAATATCAGGTATGCTTTCAGATGCCTTCAGCCTCAGCAGGGCCAATCATTCCCCACTGCAAGCCCTCAACTGAGCATCACATTCCTGTAGGCTTCATAGCAGCATTAATACAACACCAGGTAAATAGAAAAGCCTGCAGACCCTTGTCACAAGAGGCCTGAGACTGTGCTCTTTCCATCCTAGAAGCAGTTCTCAAATTTAAAAGAAAGGAAAAAGGACCAAAAAAATGAACAAAAAATTTTTTAAAAAGAACATAACCATAGAAAGTTATTATGGTGATAGAGAAGACCAAGACACAAACTCAGAAAAGGACAACAATATCAAAAACCTATGGACAAAACTGCAAAGAAAAATGGGAAGTTATTTCAAACCCAGAAAGAACTCAAAAGGGGGCTTAAAGTCAAATGAGAGATAGAAACAAAATTTGAAAAAGGAAAGAAATTTAAGAGAATTCTGAAAAAAGAGTCAACAGCCTAGGGAAAAAAAACAAAAAAAACCAATTGCTTAAAAGTAGACTTGGCCAAATGGAAAAAGAAATACAAAAGTTAACTGAAGAAAAGAACTTCTTAAAGTTTAAAATCAGGCAAATGAAAACTGAGTACATGAGACATGAAAAAATAGAGGAAAAGTTAAAATATTTCATGAAAAGAGAGACAATATCAGATTCAATGGATTCCCTGAAAGTCATAATCAAAAGGAGGACCTGGACAACATCTTTCCAGAAATTACTGTTATTATTTATTTTGGGGGGCTGGGGTTAAGTGACTTGCCCAGGGTCACATAGTTAGGAAGTGTTAAGTGTCTGAGACCAGATTTGAACTCGGATCCTCCTCAATTCAGGGCTGGTTCTCTATCCACTGCATCACCTACCTGCCCCTCCAGAAATTATTAAGGAAAACTGTCCTGATGTCCTGGAACAGGAGAGCAAAATAAACATTGAAAGAATCCACCAATCACCTCAGGAAAGAGACCCCCCAAATAAAAACTCCAAGGAACATTATAACCAAATTTCAGAACTATCAGGCCAAAAGAAAAATACTGCAAGTGGCTAGTAAGAAACAATTCAAATATCAGGGCACTAAATCATGATTACACGGAACATAGCATCTGCAACATTTAAGAATTGAAGATCATGCAACATGATATTCCAGAAGTCAAAGGAGCTGGGGCTACAACAAAAAAATCACCTATCTAGCAAAATTAAGTTTAATACTTCAAAGGAAAAACTGGTCATTTAATGTTATAGAAGGATTTCAAACTTTAAAATCGCACCACTAATAGAATAGCTAGAAGGAATATAATAGATAAAGGGTACAGATATAAGGTAAATTTGATGGAATGTCATAAAAATAATTAATGGATGAGAAAGAGGAATACTCTGAGTGCAAAAAGAAGAGACAAATAAAATGGGGTAAATTATTTTGCATGAAGAGGTAAGAAAAACATTACACTGGAGGGGAAAATGGAAGAATGAGCTATGGGCATCGTATAAATCTTACTCTTATCAATATGGACTCAAAAAAGGAATAATATATATAATCAGTTGAATGTGAAATCTTACTTGACAGGAAAGTAGGAGTGAAGGAGATTTAAGTGACACATTTGAAGCAGAGAAACACACACACAGAATAAAGGTAAAAGACTGGAACAGAAGTAAAAGTAAAAGTTAAAAAAAAAAGGAAGGGTAGTAATCCTGACATCAAAATAAAAGCAAAAAAATAGTTAATTAAAAGAAATGGAAGGAAACTATAACTTACTAAAAAATACAATAGACAATGAAGTAATATCATTATAAACATAAATGTACCAACTGGTATAGCATCCAAATCCCTTTTTTAATTTTTATTTAAGTTTTTTTAAACATATGCATAGATAATTGTCAACATTTATCCTTGAAAAACCTTGTGTTCCAATTTTTTCCCTCCTTCCCTCACTCTCTTCTCTAGATGGCAAGTAATCCAATATAAGTTAAACATATATAATTCTTCTATACATATTTCTATATTTATCATGCTGCATAAGAAAAATCAGATCAAAAAGGAAAAAAGTGAGAAAGAAAACAAAATGTAAGCAAACAACAACACACAGAAAGAGTGAAAATACTATGTTGTGATCCAGGAAAACATTGTACATGCTATCAGCAACATTTTGTAATGATCAACAATGAATGACTCAGATCTTCTCAGCAACACAATAATTCAAGATAAGTACAGAAGACTCAAGAGGAAAAATGCTATCCATATCCAGTTAAAGAACTGATGAACTCTGAATGTAGATGGAATCATACTTTTTACACTTAATTTATTCTTTTTTTCCTTTTAATTTGTTTCTTTTTCACAATTGTGACTAATATAGTTTTACACGATAGCACATGTATAGTCTATACTGAACTGCTAACATTTTAGAAAGAGGAAAGGAGAGTAAGTGAGGGAGAAAAATTTGGAGTTCAAAATTTTGTAAAAATGAATGTTAAAATTGTCTTGGCATATAAATGGAGGGAAATACTATAAAAATAAAAATAATATCCATTAAAAACCCCCGATTTTTCTAGGGATATGCCCATAACAAATTCTCATAATCTTAAAGGAAAGGAAAGCTTTCAAAACACAGAAATGTAGCAGAAGAGAGCAAAATCATGTGGAAATAGGATAAGATGAATGTTGTCTGGTTTGCTAGCAGCTAACTGGTGCAGTGGATAGAGCACCAGCTCTGAAGTCAGCTGGACCTGAGTTCAAATTTGACCTCAGGCACTTAATTAACACTTCTTAGCTGTGTGACCCTGGGCAAGTCATTTAACCTCATTGCCTCAGGGGAAAAAACCCACAAATTGTACTAAGGATGCTTTCACTCAGCCTTTGAAGACTAGATTTACTTCTTAATATTTTCATTCAAGTACAAAAGCAGCTATTTTATCTACCTGTTCAACTTCAAAAACAGCCTATTTATTTCTCTGTTCAATAATTTGTAGAATATTAAATAATAGAATACTATCCAGAGAGAGATTTTTCCTATTCTCTCTGATCTTCATCTCATACTTTACATGAGCAAAGTAGAACAATAATATCTAATTTATAAAATATTGAAATACATCACAGTAACTATGATACATTTATAATATAGACTGCAACTTTAGGGGTCTTTGTTTCCAGTTCTGTTGGAAAAGAAAAAGATACCAAATCAAAAAAAGTATCATCAATCACACTGAAACTTTAACTTTTATTGACAAATTCAGGTTCCAAATCTGAACATTTATCCTCTGTGCTCATATTTCATGTGATTTTATGCTTGGCAATGGAACAAAAAAACAAAAATGAACTACTTCTTACCCTCAGGGAAGTTACATTCTTCTGGGGAGGGAAATATAACACTTTGACAGACAAGCAAATAATGCAACAAATATATAGTATGTTCAAAAAGGATAACTAGTAGTTTGGTAGATTAGGAAAGGCTTTAAGTAGGAGTAGATCCCAGGTCAGATTTTGAAAGAAGACAACTTAAGAGGTGGATACAAGAGGAGAGAATGCATTCTAGAAATGTGCAGTCTCTGTAAAGGAATGAAGATGAGACAGAATGTCAAGTGTGAGACACAGTGAGTCGACCAGCTGGATTATGGAGAGTGAAAAAGGAAGTCATGTTAAATATGCCTGGAAATGTAGGTTTGTCTGTTTTGTTTTGTTTTTTCTATTCAGAGGAGAATGGGAAGAGAGGCAAAGGATATCCCAGAGGTAGAATAAGCATTATGATGAGCCAGGAAAGGCTCAGAGGTTGGAATGAAGTGGATTTAATGTTCCTTACCCAATGAAAATGCTAATTTGGGAAGGAGAAGAGAAAGAAAATATATTCTCTGGATTTGAAATAATACATGTTAATCTCATTGGAATATAGCACAAGTCAGAAAATCAAGAGATATTGTTCTTGACTATATACTATTGAAGAATCAGCTAAGCACTCTATTCTCTAAGCAGTTTCCTTCCTTGAAGATAAATATTTATTATTCTTCTATACAGAAGGATTTCAACCAATAAAATCATAGAGGAGAATGACAAAAGCTCCATTTTTGACTAGTGGGTTATGGGGAAATACAATGAGGAAGAAGTGAGTGAGGATTGGAATGGGGAAAAAGACTGGCTCCCACATGAATAGAGAAAGGAAACAAATCAAATCTTAAAAGAGAGTGAATGAGCCTGGGTCAATGATATTTGAGGGGAGAATTTCCTGTCAGAAAAAGGTTAGGCCAGATAGATGACATTTATATTCCTTACAATTTTGAGATTCAGTGATTCTCCTGATTTGCATATCCCAGGATTGGTGAGATTCAGTGGCAATAAATGATAAATATTCTTAATCAGAATCACCCTAAGGCTTACCTTTGGGTCAAGAACAGAGGGTGTGGGACAGTATACCTTTAAAAATAATGTTAATAGCCTCAGCTGGTTTTCTCTTCTCTGTTTCTTCACATCCCTCCATATTCAAACAGAAGTTTCTCTTTCTTATGTCACTTTCTATATACTCACATAGTTACTATCCTCTTTCAAGTTTACTAGTCTCTTCTCATCATGATTATTGAAATAATCTAATTGGCCTTTTTCCTCTTTAATATATCCACTATCAAACTAAGATATCTAATACAGATGTCTGACCATGTCACTTTCCTACTATAATATCTTCAGTGTTCATTGCTGATCTAGGATAAAATGCAAATTCCTCAAATATTTAATGTCCTCTACAACAGGACACCTACTAATTTTTTTCTGGGAAAATTCAATATTATTCCCTTTCATTTACTCTATGTTTCAAAAAAGCTGGTCTACTAATTTTCCCTTTTCCCTAACATACCATCTCATTCTTTATATAGTCTGTCCCCCATGTCTGAAAAAGGCTCCCATCAAAAATCTCTTCAAGGCTCAGCCCAAATACAATCTTTTCTCCAGTTATTGCACTTTTCTTCCTACTGAGGTTACTTTGCATTTTATTTATTTATGAACATGTAGATTTTATTTTCTTAATAGCAGGGGCATGTTTTGTTTTCCCAGGTATTCCCTAGGACCTATCACAATGAATTCACCTATTATTTGTTTTATTTTGTTTTGGGGCCTCACTCTTAGGCATCATTAAGAGAATGAATGCACTCAGGCTGATATGCTACTTAAAGCAAGGGTCTTAACCTGGGATAGATAAACTCATTTAATATTTCAGTAGCTATTTCAACATCATTATTTTCCTTTATAATATTATGTACTTTATTTCATCAATTTAAAACCATTATTCTGGATTTACCAGACCAGATTTCTTAGAGCAGGGTTTCTTAAACTTTTTCCATTCACAATCTCTTTTTGCCTGAGAAATTTTTACACAACCCTGGCTATATAGGTATATAAAATAGATATACAAATTAAACATTTACTGAGAATAAATCAGTAAATTTGTCAATAAGTCAATAAAAATAAATAATTTTGCAACCCCTACATTTAATAACAAGACCCCATATGGGATCGCAGTCCCATAATTTAAGAAGCTTTGATTTAGAGCATTGAAAAATTATAACTTACCTGTTATTCTATGGTCATTATGTATCAAACACCACTTCAACCCTCAATTTCTTAATTCCAAGTTTGACCCTCTATCTACTAGGCCAGGCTGCCTCTCTTTTGCAACTTTATACATTTACATCTAATTCTCAAATGAGCAAAGGGCTCCAAATCCCTCAGAGTTATTTATATGGAAAATAAAACCTCAACAGAAGCTCCACCAGTCCCTAGTTGGTCTTTCAACCATTAACAAGGGAAATTACTTTTGTTCCAACTCATTCACTGTTTGATCCAGGGGATTTTATGGCATCGACACCCACCCCATCAATGTTATCAGCCAGAGACTGTGAGTATAACAGGCAACAAATAGTTCAAAAAACTGTTTCTAGCTTCATAGGACTAATAAGTAAAAGAGAGGTTGTTTAGTTTTGAGTTTTAATGCAGGTTAATTTCAGGACATTCAGTACAAAAAGTGAGAAAACTCATCCAGTATAAGTGATTTACCTGAAGATCAGAAAGGTACTAAAATTTAGAACACTGCTTGAATCTATCCAACAGAACAAGTCAACAAAGAAGCATTTCTTTATGAGGATATGACAGGCAAGCCAAGTGTTCTATATCTAATGATTGCTTTCATTTGGAAAACACATTAAGAATCTGAGCTTTCATCTTCTTATTTTTCCCCTAACAGCATGAATTTGCTGGGAATGAAAGTGCAGATTTACTAGCAATGAAGCAGACTCATCCACTGACATAAAATCCATTTACCACAGATATAAACCATGTTTTCAGCAAGAATTTACATATTTAAGATAGAAGAAATTGAAAGCAGATCAGCACTGGCTTAACAAATGGTCCTTTTTCATTTTTGCCACTTTATAGTCAAAGTGACCTTTATTTTTTGTCAAAGCTATATATTTGTAGTGTTAACTTACTATTGTAATTCACTGCCATATTATATTTCCATAAATATCCAATTATAAATAATCATTTTCAGTATTAGCATATTTCATTTCTATAAGTATCAATTTTGTACCTGAATAGGTACAAAAGACTCTTCTTCAAGAATTTTTTCCAATTACACTTTAATGCTTAATGCTTTCTTCCTGAGATTATCTCCCATTTATCATCTATACATATACTGGTATATAGTTGTTTGCATATTGTATTCCCATAAGATTCTGAGTTCCTTGAGAGTAGGTATTATTTTGGATACACAGTAGGTCCTTAGTAAAGGCATGTTGGCTTCACTTGTAATGAAAGAGACCCTGTGTAGATGGTTCAAATTTGACTCTCTGCAGGGAAAATGAGGCAGTGAAATGTTTAACTCAAGGAAACTGAGCATGGATCCTAGTTTCAAACTATACGCTCTGGAAATTTCTTTGTGTAACTTATGCAAGAGGCTTCTCCTAGCAATATAAAGTTTATTCATTTCCCATTTTATTTTCAAATGAATCCAACAGTTTAAAAAAATCATTAATGACTAAGGTGCTGTACTTAAATTTAGACAAAAAAAAATTAGAAAAAAATAAATTCCCTATTCTCAAGGAGCTTACATTCTCCTTGGGGTTGAAAAATACAAAACACACAAATATATTCAAACTATTTATACAAAGTGATTTAAGGAGAGAAGATACTAACATTCTCCCTATATGTTATCAGAATCCTTTACCTCCTCCTAGGCTCCAAAAATATACTTTTTCTTCTAAAAAACCCCAAATATTAACATATATGTTTTCTACCCCATGTGGACAGACATGGAATCATTAAATTTCAGTCATTCCTATGAAGAGCTCCCTTATATAAATTTGGATCAAATTCATTTTCCTCTCTATCTCTTCCATCTATTTGTATGGAATGAAAAAGAGCTATTTTACTTTCTGCCTACTCCAGATTATATGGTAAGAATAAATAAGATAATGTGTGGAATACTTGTAGCTAAATAAACATGGATTCCTCTATAGAAAGCACAAAGCAGTATCTTAAAATTATATCTGCTTGTAGAGTGGGGAGAAGAAGGGGATAAGAAGTGGGGAGAATACATATGGGAGGAGTCAGAAGGGGAGAAGACAAATGTGATATATTAGCCCAGATCAAGAAATGACTATGATGAAATGACAACTAACTCAAAACTTTCAACTTGTGTTTATCCCTATTTTTCTTGACATTCAAAAACTATTTAGAAAGTTTATCTTAAAGAGTCCATAGTCAGCCTAATGTTAAGTTTAAAGAAAAGGCCTGAGCCTGGATTTCCTATATGGCCCTCCCAAATGAGAAACTCCCTCTACCAAGTTGATCAGCCTCTTTGAAATTTATAATATTAGAGGGTTACCTAGAATAATGGATAAGTGATTTCATCAAGCTCACATAGCCAATCCAAGGCAAGACTCGAATCTAAGTCTTCTGATATCCATCATGGCTGTCCCTCAGCTCAGTCTTACTGAAAACCAAATTTTTCAGAGAGAGAGAAGAGACTAATAAATGAAGAAATTGCAATTTTCTGAAGCTTTTAGTCCATTGAAATCCATCAATTCTCTTCTTCAGCATGCATTACAGTGTAATGGTCTCTAAATTGATCATGGTGTATGCAAACATTAGTGGTATTAGCTCTAGTTACCACAAAGCTAAATGAAGAAATTATGCATTCTTGTTCTACGTTAGTAACATTTTTCTTTGACTAGATCTAGGATGTCATCAGACATCAGACATTCCTTGCTTCCAGCAAGGAAACTCTACTCATACAGATAGGCAATTGCTTTGCCTTTTGCCTAATTCTTAAAGAATTGCCTAAACCACTGACAGGCTAAGAAAGTGATTTAGTGTCATATATATTATGTATATTCAGATCTCCCTGACTCTGAGGCAAAATTCCATCCACTCTTCCATGCTGTCTATTTGTGGCAATTTATAGAATGTTAACTATACTTTTTCTTTCAGATTTCAGATTCTCTGTAAGTTCTAAGGCACTTTGGTCTACCCAGTACTTTTTAACTTTTAGGATTCTGAAAGCCTGGAGGGAAAAGGCCCCCTCAAGATCACATCAGAAAATGGTTTAAATTGTGCCTCATCCAACTAAAAGCAATCAGCCCAGCTTCATTGCTTGATGTTTACAGGCAAAAGGAAGCAAATTTTCAATGCCATTTGCTCCCAGAAAGAATATATATTCTCTCTTCTCACTCTAAGTATAATTTCTCTTTATCTGTGGGGAGAGTTGTACAACAATAGTAGCAACAGAGGCAAAGTGGTGTAGTGAAAAGAGCAGGGAATTATGCATGTTAATTTCCTCTAGCTTGAAGATAGTTGGGAGGAGAGAAAGACTGGGAAGTAGTCATTGAATGTGTTGTGAAGGAAGGAGCATTTCTTGGAGATTGATGGACAGCAGATATTGGAATCTTTATTGGGTGACAAATACGGATTGAATGAACTCAAAGGGTGAAAGATTAACAGAGTGATAATGGTAGAAGGAAGGCCTGCAAAGGACAATGGGGAGTAAGGAGTATTCCACATCTCCAAGATTTACAAGTGCATACAAGTGAAAGTGCAACTAGTACCAAGAAGAGTGGCAATGGGAAATTTATCATCAAGAGGGAGTAAAGGACAGAATAAAGGAGGGAGCACAGACTCTTGGGGCACTCCATTGGAGAGCCTTCCAAACTGCTATGAGACTATTAATTACTACATTTTAAATTTAGCTCTGTTATCTTACATTTTACCACCTTGTCCGTGAGATTTGCATGAGAGATTGCTTTTCCAAATTTTACATAAGCTTTATATTCTTTTTTTGTTTTGTTTGGGTGTTGTTGTTGTTGTTGTTGTTGTTGTTGTTTTGTTTTGTTTTTCCTGAGGCTGGGGTTAAGTGACTTGCCCAGGATCACACAGCCAGGCAATGTTAAGTGTCTGAGACCAAATTTGAACTCTGGTCCTCCTGAATTCAAGGCCAGTGCTCTATCCACTGCGCCACCTAGCTGCCCCCAGCTTTATATTCTTTATTCCTTTGATTTGCCTATCTGATAATTTTATTAAAAAAAAAAAAAAAAAAAAAGGAAAAGGACAGGGAAATAGAAGTCAGCAGATCTTGGTCTGATGTCCATCACTGCTTATAATCTTTGTGAATAAACTTTCTGAGTCTCAGTTTTCTTATCTGTAAAATAATTGGATTTGGTGAAGGTTATCTCTAAGATTCCTTTTAGTTCCAATATCCTAATGATTATAATTAGGTAATAAACACTGATTGATCACCTTGACAGAAATGTACCTGGAGCTATTGTCTTTCCTTTCTCCCTTATGCAGGTGAGATCTCTCTTGAACAATCAGCATGGAAAGGAGAGGAAGTATTCCTTGGCCTTGATTCAATTCTACCAAGAAAACTACAGTGATCAATCAATGTATATCTATTTTCCACATATTAAAGGAATGATGGGAAGTGAGGGGGGACCAATATAAACCAAAAAGTACATGAGTTTTTGCTTTATTTGCTTGTTTTGCTTGACAGAATAGAATTATGTCAATAAATTCTTCCAGATAATGGCTCAAGTCTCCCTTTCAGTGTGCAAGTACAAAGTAGGAAGAAGAAAAAAATAAATCAAGGCTAATGCATCACAGTAATAGTCATGCTTAGTTTTTGGGATACCATTCACTTGCAATTCCATGTGATTGAGCTTAGAAAATTATGCACAATAATACAAACCAGAAAAAAAGGAAATTAATTAAAAGAGCAATGAATTCCAAAAGATACTCAAATTGTACCTCCTTTGGTACTGAAAAAAATACATAATTTCACTGATTTAGTTCAATAAACATTTAAGCATGAGTTAAAATGTTTTCTTGTTGTGTGTATATATGACATTTCAGATGTGATCTATGTGCCTTTGTACAAATTTTCCTCCATACCCACAATGCACTTCCTATTTAACACCACTCTAGAATTTCTATTTTTCCATAAAACTAAGCTCAAATACCACGTCTGATGTAAAAGATATTTCCTGATCCTTTTCTTATTGCTAGTACCTCCCCTCAAATTATTTCACATTGCTTTTCTATATACTTATTGTACACCACCTACTTGGTCATTTAAACAGTAAGCATTTTTTTTCTTTCTAAGAAAATTTTGTTATAAATTTTAACACTCATTTTAAAATTTTTTTGTTTTGAATTTTACCCTTCCTTCTATCCATTCTCATTGAGAAAATTAAAAATGTAATATCAATTATACATGTGAAACATTGCAAAAAATTCATATTAGACATGTTGCAAAGAAGAAAGCAAGAAAAATAAAGTGAAAAAAATTACATTTCAATCTGTACTCAAGGTCCATCCGTTCTTTCTTTGAAGGTGGATAGCATTTTTCATCACTAAATCCTTTGGAATTATCATGGATCATTGTATTGATCAATCAAATAGCTAAATTATTCACAGATGATTATTCTTATGATATTGCTGTTACTATGTACAATAATCTCCTGGTTCTGTTCACTTCACTTTACATAACTTAATATAAGTTTTCTCAGTCTGAAACTACCCTTCCCACATTATTTTTATAGCACAATAGTGTTCATGTTCACAATCAAATATCACACCTTATTCAGTCATTCCTCAATTGTTACACATCCTCTCAATTTCCAATTCTTTTTAAAACAAAAATAGCTGCAATAAATATATTTGTATATATGAGTCATTTTCCTTTTTCTTTAATCTCTTTGAGATACAGACCTAGTGGCGATACTGAATCAAAAGGTATGTATGTACAATTTTATAGCCCTTTGAGCATAGCTCCAAATTGTCCTCAAGAATGGTTAAATCAATTCACAACTCTACCAGTTTTTCCACATTCCCTCCAGCATATGCCACTTTCCATTTTTATCATGTTAGCCAATCTGATAGGTATGATTCCAAATTGGTTTTCATTTGAAATTTTCTAATCAAATGTGATTTAGAGCATTTTTTCCCTTATATCTATAGATAGCTTTGATTTTTTTTATTCTGAAAACTGTTCATATTCGTTTACCATTTATCAGTTGTGGAATGACTTGTATATTATAATTTTAATTCAATTCTTTGTATAGTTGAAAAGCAAGTTCTTTGTCAGAGGAAACCTGTCACATTTTTTCCTGTTTTACTTTTAGTTTTGGCTGCATTTGGAATTTTTTTTTTGTTGTTGTACAAACCTTTTTTTGATTTAATGTAATCAAAATTATGTTCTATGATCCTCTCTATGTCTTGTTTGGTATAGCAAATATTTATTAAGCACTTACCATGTACCAGACATTGTGTTAAACTCTGAAGATAGAGAACAAGATAATCCTGCTCTCAAGAAGTTCACAGAGTAATGAGGACAACACTTCATATGTAAACTTCCTCTGGACATTTTTCTCTTTGTACCTCCAGAGTTTAGCATAATGCTTGGCACACAGTAGACATTTAGTAAATAATTGTGGATTGATTGAAGGTTTGCTATTTGTATGCAAAGTACTAGATTAAGCGAAAGATAAATAAAGACAGGAATCAACTCCCACCCTCAAGCTGCTTACATTCTGCTTTTGTAGGTCCTATCTATCAAAAAACACTTCATATTTATTGTCTGTTGACCAACTTTCTATTGTGATCCTCTAATTAGTTGACCCTTAGAAAGTAGACAGTGATTTAGAATTCAGCAACTATAGAGAGTATAGAGGCCAAAACATCTTATAGTCTAATTTTCTTCATCTATAAAATGATATGGTTAAATGTGATGACATTCACAGGTCTGTTGAGTTATGACACTTTTTGATTCTAAAATTTTATGAGGACAGAAGCTTTAACTGTGACTTAAGAAGAAGATTTAGATAAAAAAAGAGGAGGAGGAGAAAGGGGAAAGAAATTCCATTATTGGAGAAGATCCTGAGAAGAAATAGAGAAGCAGAAATTCATATGACATATTTGAACAGATGAGTTCAGCCTTTCTTTTGAATAGTTAGAAACAAAGTGAGGAGGAAAAATTAAATAAGAGATTATGGAAAGCCTTGAATGCTATATGAATGACTTTAGACTTTATATTGTAGATGAGAGTGAAGGTTCTAAACAAATAGGTGATGAGTTCAAAGCAGTACTTTAGGAAGAATTAATCTGTTAGGAAGAATTAATTTGTTAACTGTTAAAATTTTTTTAGCATTGGATGGAGGAGAAATTGGAAGAATTCGAAGCAGGGTGAACAATTCAGAAAGCCTTGAATATTAAATCGTTTATTGCTTTCAACAGAATCTTAGCTTCCTGAAAGCAAGAACTGTTTTGTTTTGATTTAGTTTTGTCTTTGTATCTCCAGTGACTTGTGCAGGGCCTTGCACATGGTAGGGACTCCATAGATGTTTATTGGATTTGACTGGATTACAAGCATTAAAATTAAAGGATCCAGATGAAGGAGATCAGGACAAAACAATACCTTGAATGAAATGAATAATCAATAATTGGAATTTTTCAATTTTTGTAATTTACTGATTTACCAATAAAAACTATATTCTTCCCTATATTATGTCCTCCCTCCCTCCAAACTCCAATAAAGAGATTGTTTATATTGCAGAGGTTTTGTCACTATGATACTGAGTATGGTAGAAAAAACCAGCAAAGTTTGTTGGAAGCTAAATGAATCTTTGTGCATTATGTGTCAATGTGCTCTTCTGTGTGCCTCAGAAGAAATGCCCTGTGTACCTGAGGAATGCCATACACTGTGTACCAGCTGCAAGACTATGCGCTGTGTCCTGGACATGTGGAAACACTTGCTGATTATGTATGTAAAAAATCCTGGGCTATATTTTGCAAGATGTATGTGGCCTGTTTGATATGAGGAGACGCAGGGGTATTTGATGTGGAGTGTAGAATTTGCTCTCCATAGCCTCTTTCTCTACAGAAAATTCTAGAGTGCTTATCACCATAGTAGCCAATCACTTAGCTGTCTCAATTTAGCCTTGCCACTCTTAAGGAACTTTTAGAAATCACTCAAAGATAAATGCCCTCTACCAGGAAACATTTCAGGAGAGAATTCTCTAAGAGGGCTTCCCTGGAGCAGCTAAGTGGCAGCTGCTTAAATCCTCTGGACCAGAAAACTGGTTGTCCATCATTCTTGGTTGATGTGCTTATGGTCCCATTGGGATGTCTATCAGAATAGTATTCCTAAGGGTAATGACAAATCTGTGTGTCTCTACCTGGTGGGCAGTAACAGCAACGGAGAAGAACAATGAAACGTTAAAAAATGACAGAATGGAGCAAAATGAGGAAAATAATAGACTATAAAACAATGTTGACACCATTATTTTAAATTCAATATATACTCTAAAGCTGATCAAAAAAAGGTTCATTTCATATGATTACAGACTTTATGTACTAAAATATGTATGCTTATGGTTAACTTTATAATACAAAAAGAAAACCTTATCCTTCTCTTAATCTACTGGGTATTGTAAAAAATGCAGGGCAAAAGATTTGAAACCCAAGCCCTGAGTCATCTCAGCAGATAGCTTTTATATCATCCCTACAAGAAGCTGCTAAGTTTTCCCATTAGTTCCACTTTCTCCATCTTGATGGAAGATGGAACACTCACATTGAAATCTCCACATCTCTCCAGTTATATTTGGGAGAGTCCTAGTGAAAAATTACAAAAGCTTTAGGAGAAGGTATAGTACTTTCAAATTCAGTTCTACTTTACATGATTACTCTAGTGCCACCACTATATTAGAGGATTTTTTTTTTCTGTTGAGGAGCAATGAAAAAAACATCAAGTTTAGAATCAGATCCTAAATCCAAATTCTGGCTTTTTTTTTTTTTTTACAAATACTAATATGACTTTTGTAAAACGATAGGATTGAATTCTATGACAATTAAAGTCCCTTTCAATTCTAAATTTAAGTTCTAATTCAATTGTAATTCTAAATCCTGATGGATTCACACTTCCTTTGACAGAACTCTGAAGTGGTAGGGCTATGAACCAAACGGAGACAAGGATAGCAATTATGATGTATTAAGACAGTTTAGAAAGCCAATTCAATATCAACTCTATGTTTTTAGTCATCCAACTGAATCATCCCTCCTGCCTTATTTTTCCAAACTATTGCTGAGACTCTACTTCAATCTATAGCATGACAAAGCAGGCAACAGTGTCAGATATACTTAGTGATAAAATTATCATCACTATCCTTATTTAACAAGCTTTTTGTACACTACTGAAACCAGAATATTTTATAGTAGCAACATAGAGTCCTTTTGAAGTATTTTGATGTACTTATTGCCAAAGCTACTTGGTGTCCCCATCCTTGGGTCTCCTCAGAAGGCAATGACTCATTCCTTACATCTATCACCATCACTCTCATTTTACAAGATAGGGTGGGTGGGAGGAGGAGACTGAGATTTAGATATCTGCAGTGACTCATCTGTACTTACATAGTGGAGAAAGATGATAACTATAATCCAGGCAAGGCTTTCCCTCAGAAGATTTGTGCAGTCTAAAGAAAAATTTGTGCCTTTATTCAAAACTGGAATTGTGTGACTAAATTGCTATTTGGTCACACTTTCTCATTACCAAAAAGATGCATCTAATCCAATTCATATTAGCTTTTGGAAAGAAAAACACATCTCTAGTATAAATACATATTCTTATAGGTCTTCAAAGTAGGAAGGGTCTGCTCCTTTGTGTTCTGTCACTGGTAACTATAAATTTTGATCACATACAAACCAGATCTTTGAGAAATGCTAAAGGATATACTACAAAAGAAGCCACAAAATCATTTTTATTTAAATTTCATATTAAATTCATACATAAAAGCTCTTTCTCATTTCCATTAATCACATTAAGTTAATACAGACTCTTTCCATCCCAATAAGGTATAGTGTAAAGTAACTAAAACTCTTAAATTTAATATAAGATTTTGTTATTTACTACCTATGGATTTAGGGTCAATCACTTAACTATTCTGGCTCTCATTTTCTTCATCTGATAAAGGAAGGGGACTAGACCAAAGCCTTCCAAGCTTTTCCACAGTGGTAAAATTAATTAAAGATATTTTGAAGTAAAATTATTATTTTTAATGCCAGTTATTAAACAATGATCTGGTAAACAAGCACCATTTGAGAGCTACAACAAAATTAATAGATTCCGACTTTAAATCTCTGATCTATTGTTTTTCTGGATAGAGGTGTTCTTAAATCTGTGTGTGCTTCATAGACCTCTTGACTTCTGGTAAAGCTTACGGACCCTATCTCAAAATAATGCTTTTAAATGCATAAAATAAAATGTACAGAGTTACAAAGTAAATTAAACATATTGAACTATAGTTATCCCAAGCTTGAAACTCAACCTAGTAGAAACTATTATACTTTCCTGACTTAGTAGAATTCATTAAAAATATCAGGCAAATATGGAGACACAGTTGAAATTCCAGAAGCCATCAGGCATTCTTGTCTTCAAACCCACCTTCAAACATTTCTCTGCTTAGTAAGGTCTCTTTTAATTCTCATCAGCCAGTTTTCCTGGGGTGGATTGTGTGTATGTGTGTGTGAAATTAATTGCCTCTTTGCTCAATTTTAGTTACTTTTCTTTGTTGCTACTCTTCTCACAGTCCCTTATAATATGGTCTTAAGCCAAGCCTATCCCTCCTGATTCCTCTGGATCAGCTCTCCAGACAATTGCAGCATAGCTGTAAAAAACAGTTATGGTTCCTATGGGACTTTCTCCCACTCCAGAGATGAATTCTATTGCAATTGAAACTTAAATCCTAATTAAGCACCTCTTGGAGCCACGGGGGCTGAGAGATGTGCTGACTATAAAAAGGGCAGATTTTTTTAACTAAGCCTAAGAAGGTTAAAACAAATGCAGTCCCACACATCTATGACATTCATTGCTTTCCCTTTCACTGTCACCACTATACTGCAGATCCTCTTTATCATTTCTCCCCTTGACTATTGTAATTGCCTCCTAACTGATTTTCTATATCTAATCATATGGTATATTCTGAAATTTAAATCAAAACAAAACAGAAAAAAACAAACAAAAAACACCCAGGTAGGGCTTAGAAAAAGTCAGCTTGAAACAGCTCTGATACAGATTTTTGTAGTGGTCAGAAGACCTTAGGGTTAAATTTTGCTTCTGATGCTTATGTGATCTTTGAGCAAGACACTGGAAGTTTATATTCCTTAGTTTCCTTAACTATAAAATGAAGTTATTTGACTAGACAGCTTTTGTGTTCTGTGAGGTCTGTTCCAATTGTCAATCTATTATCCTGAGTCACTGAATCTCAGTTTCTCCATTTGTACAATGGGCATATTAATATTTACAACCCTGTCCTCAAAAGGCAATCAAGACATTGCTTGTAGACTTTAAAGTACTTTATAAAAGTAAATGGACACCATCATTAATATACAGGTCTGGCCATGGCAATCTCTTGCTTTTGAAAACATTTATATACTTCCCATTATTTACCAAACAAAATCCAAACTCCATAGACTGACAAGTGGGGAGTCTCTGGTTTCAACTCAAGATACTTCTCCTATGCCAGTTCTCTCTAAATGTTCTTCATTCTATACAAATTGGACTGTTCTAAATTCTTTGAGTTTGTCTTTTTTTTCTGTACTTCTGCATACACAATTTCCCATGCCTGGAATGAACAGGCATTGAGACCAATTGTAATTTTTCCACTCCTTTGAAGTCAAATTCAGGTATCATTTGTTTCCTGAAGCTTTCCCCATCTCTTTCCTCACCTAATCTCCCCTTCCATCTGTAAATGATTTTCTTTCTTCTTTTTTTCTTCTCAATTGTTAAAAGTTGAAAAACTTTTCAACTCCTCACTCTGATTGGAATGTCACAATGTGACATTTGTCGTATTCTACACTGTACTATAATTATGTCTTTTTCTCCCTCCCCCTACTAGATTGTGAACCTCTTAAGGGTAGACATTATGTCCTTTGTGCCTTCAGGATATACTCCCATGTTTTGCACATAGTAAATAAGCGTTTGGTGAATTGAATTGGATTTGTCACTTCTTGTCTACTTGATACTGCTTCTTCCATTAGGAGTTGGAAGCAATACTGATTTTGTGAAGTGATGAGATATTCAAGGGCACAAGGGAGTGTCAAGGAGATTATATCCCTGTATCTTAATGTCCCTGAAAGAGTTCCTAATTAGTACACTGGAGAGAAAACTCAAGAAGTCCTGAGCTCACATCTATGCTCTGACACTTACTAATATGCTTAGGCAAATCACTCAACCTATGTCTTCCTCAATTTTCATGACTGGACTAGGACAATGATAATTACATCTGCTTCTCAGGGTTGGTGTGAGGATCAAATGAGATAATATTTTAAAGCATTTAGCACAATCTTGGCACAAATAGGTATTTAATAAATGTGGGTCCCTTTTCCCCTTCTCCTAGAAGGGGTACTAAATAGAGCAAGAGTTAGGTTATATTTTATTCCCTTGGCCTTCTTTCTCCTGGAAGAATATCAAGTAATACTTGCTATTTTGATACTGGAGAGTTACTGTGCTCTCCTTCTCTGTCTCTTTGTCTCTTGTCTCTCTATGTCTGTCTCTGCCACTCTCTTTGTTCCCCCACCCTCTCCCCTTTACTTTCTTTCTCTCTCCCTTACAACAGATAACAATTCTTAATATGCTTTGCTCACAATTTCATAAACAGAAGAAACAATGAAGGGAATTTGCTATTTGAATGTCATTCTGACCAAAAAGGATGTCAAAGAAGAACTGACCTGAATCTTGGGAAGAAGTAAATATAGCATTATAGAGTTCATGAGAGATATGAAGGAGAATACTGTAAGGATCAAATGTTTATCCTAGGCTTTGAGAGGCGAGTCCTGTGGCATGAAATTGACTCAAGAAGATTTTAAAAATCTGTACAGATGATGGAAATAAATACCAACTTCAAAACAAAGTCAGACTTGAAATAAGTAATAATCTGAATAATTAAGAGAATAGGATTTTTAGCTATGTTGGAGGCAAAAGAAACTTTTAAAATTAAATATATTTGCTACCGAGATAACAAAAGATAAAAAACATAAATACTCATTTTTTTTGCTTGTTTCCTTTGATACAGAGAATATTTCTCAAGCTGGGAAAGATAGGACAAAAATCATTAACAATAGAAACTGAGGATAAAAAAACAGTAAAGAGAATACCTAGTAATCCTCAATGAATTCAAATCACCACTTATGGGAAAACTGTAAACCAGAGCTTGAAAGGAAATTACAGAAATAGTTCCTGAGTTGCTGGCAATAAAAAAAATCACAATTTGCAAAATCATGAAAAAGAACAGAAATATTGTTTGCAGAATTGGAACTGTGCAAATCTGGACCTGATTTTTAAAATGAAAAGAAAGATGCTTATGATTCAATCAAATATCAATTCAGAAGCAAGATCAGCAAAATAGGAGTGACTCCCCCACAAAAAAAAAAAGTGGAAACTGGATACCCGTCAGTTGGAGAATGGCTGAATAAATTATGATATATGAATGTTATGGAATGTTATTGTTTAAAAAAATTGATCAACAGGATGATTCCAGAGAAGCCTGGAGAGGCTTATATGAACTGATGCTAAGTAAATGAGCAAAGAACCAAGAGATCATTATACATGGCAACAGCAAGATTATACGATGATCAATTCTTATTCATGTGGCTCTCTTCAACAATAAGATAATTCACTCTTTTTGTTGTTGTTTGTTTGAATTTTGTGTTCTTTCTTATTTTTCCCTTTTTGATCTGATTTTTCTTGTGCAACATGATAAATGTGGAAATATGTATAAAAAACTACACATGTTTAACATACATTGGATTACTTGCCATCTGGGGGTGGGATGAAGAGAGGGAAAAATTGGAAACACAAGTTTTGCAAGGGTAAATGTTGAAAATTATCCATGCATATGTTTTGAAAATAAAAATTAATTTTAAAAAATGTGTTTCTTGAAAAAAAAAGATTGGAGTGTCCAAATTCTACCTTCTCTATTGTTTTTTTATTGTGAAAATAACCACATGTGACCACAGGACTATAATAAAAACTATGAATTTGTTAGAGGAGATCTTTCAGGATTCTGTGGGATGTATAGCTTGGATCCTACAAAATATAACAGAGAAGAATGTAGCAGATACTATCAAGAAGGTTAACAAGAATTACAGATTCTACCTTGCATTGCATTATGGGGAAGAATGTTGAGCAATTATATGAAGCAAGAGATGAAGTACTCCCACTCCTAGATGGGCCAAGTTGTCATTCTTTTGTTTAAGTCTAATCAGAACATGGACTATGCTACCTACTCAGGAACTCTTACCATTAACAAAGAATGGAGCCTAAATTCTAAATATTAGATACTGAAATCTTCATCCTTGTCATGGAAATACTATACTATTTAAGGTTTTACTGTTTCATTTTTTTATAGAGCATCCTATGTTCTAATTTATTTTGCATATAAAACAATGAACAAAATGGCTTACTTTTTTGCATTTGTTTTATATTCCAAACAATAAATGGTATTAAAATCAAATGAAAAATGGGTACAAATATAAGAATCTCCATGAGCTAGATAAATATTGACTTAGAAAATTACAAATTTCTATTTTCTATGTTTCATCATGTTTTTATTTGTTTTGTTAAGTATTTCTCAATTCCATTTTAATCTGTTTCTAGCAACACCCTTGCTGTGCATCATCATTCTTCACCTTAAAACCATTTCTCTTTTGAAAAATAGACCTGAGAGATGTGTGTGTTTAAAAAAAAAATCAACAGTGGATTCATCAAACTAAAAGCTAGTGTAAGCTTGACTCTTATTATTGGCAAAATTCAATAATGCATTATTAAAAGGAAGGCTTATAAGCTCTTAGAAAGGGAAGTGCTTATGATAAACATGTATTCATCAAGGGCATGTCATGACAGATTAGCCTAATTTCCTCTTTTGACATGGTTTCTAGACTGATAGATCAGAGCAATTCTGCAGAAATAATCTACAGAATATTGCATACATTATCATACTGTTGATGTGTTGGTTGGTTTTGCTGAATAGTCTTTTTTCCTCCCCAATTTCTCTCTCTGAGTATCTCACTTAGGAGGAGAAGAAAGGAAGATATATTAGAAGGGAATAGGTTATGTAAAAGCAAAAGATATTGATTTAAAAAAATAATTCAATAAGGATTTCAGTATAAGGATTTTAGTAAGGAATTTCTCATAGTCTCTCAAGATTTGTTGATGGAGAGATAAGCAATGGACAGTAGCATAATTTGGTTACCTGGATTCATCCTAGGTTGAGTGACCAAATCAACTTAGTAAATTAATGTTGACCAGGAGAGAATCTCTAAAGAATGTTGTTTCCTTAGCCATTTTCTGTTTAACTTTTTTTTAAAAAACAGAAAACATATGAAGATAAAAATATGTTTATCAGATTTATGAATGGCATAGCCCTGCTAACACACTGGAAAACAGATGATCCATTAAGCTCTTTTCTGGCTAGAACAATGGGCCAAATCTAATAGGATGAAATTAAATAATGATGAATATAAAGTCCTAAACATGCTTTCAATAACTAAATTGTACACAGTAGGAAAAAGAATAGCTAAACAGCAATTCTATGAAGAAGATTCATACTGCAAGTTCAACATGAGTTAACAGTATTATAGAGCACCAAAAATAGTAAAGCAATCAATCTGCATTAATAGAAGCATAATACTTACAACCTGAGAGGTTATAGAGTATAACATTCTATCGTTAGAACACACCAAAGACGTAGTGTTTAATTCCAGGCCCTCCATTTAAAAAAAGAATATTAGAAAATGGAATCCTATGTCCTAGAGATCAAAGACGATAAATGATTTGACCAGTCACATAATTAGTGTGTGAATCAGAATGTGAATTCAGGTCTTCATGATTCATTGTTCCGCTTAGTTGACTTAAGAGAAAGTATATTGGTCTATTTGGTAAAGAGGAAAGAAATAAGAGTAATGGATCAGAGTTGCACAAAAGCATATTTGGGCTATTACAAGAAAAAGCTTCCTAATAATCAGAACTGCTCAAAAGTGCAGTAATTTGTCTCAAGGGATAATGTTTTTCCTTATCACTAGAGGTATCCAATTAGAGATTGAATGACCACTCATCAGTGGATATACTAGCTAATCTTGCTGCCACATAGGCTACACTAGATCACCTCTCATATTTCCTCTGGCTCTAACATTCTGTGACAACTAACTCCATTCCTTGTTAAGGCTGAACTTGCTATCTCTGCTGCAGTGAAGCCCTATCCAACAACAGTTTGCCCTATCCAATATCTGCAGGATGGTTGATAGCTCAGTGAAGTAAAGTATATTACATTGATTCTGGATAAGGTCTGTTCCAGGGTATTAAGGTTACTATTTGCAGATGATGTAGCAAGGCTAGAAGGATTAAATGTAAGAAGCAAATGACAATGATTTTAGTAATAACATATATGATATAGCACCCTATGATTTCAAAGCATTTATATATATAAATATATATATAAATATATATATAAATATATATATATATATATATTATCTCAAACAGCTGATAAAACATAGAACCAATACCTTAAGCTCATGTCCTCCTAGTAAGCCTTTTATACTATTTCCTTAAATCTTTTTTCAGAGACAATGCTGGTTCTATTGACATTTTTTTATACTTGCTAAGAATTCTAGAATAACATGATCATGGTAAACCACTTTGGCTGAATGAAACTTGGACCATAGATCATCTTTTAATAAAAGTCTTACTTGCTCAAAGATTCACTTTCCTCAGGTCCTGGACTGCATTACCTTCATTGACTGCTTCTAATCCAATGCTTTTCTTTGCTTCCTTTAACTCGTTGAATCACATACTAGATATAATGGGGAAAAGGCATATTTTGACAGATTTTATTCAATAACAGTTACCCTGATATCCAGTATCTCCAGAAAGCATGACATTCTTATTTAAATTCAAGGAGGTAGATAGACTTTGTATGTTTTGTTTTTGATTTTTGCTTTAATGCTCTAAGTGGAATAATGGAGATAATCTATAGGGCAAGAAAGTCCATATTCCAAACCAATGAAGTTTTCCCTGAGAGTTGCTGACAGAACGTAACTAAAATATGTCTCCTGCTGAGTTGTCATATTTAAGTTCCAGGGAGAATCTTACATTATTATGCCATTCTCTGAGACAATTCCAAAATGCTCCAAAGCATGAGGCTACTATAAGACTTTTGCTCATTATATTTTGAGTACAATTCACTTTGCCTGTTCTTGAACTCATAAAATTGGTTTTTTGCAGCCCCGGTGATTCTTTTATTGATGGAACGGGCTTTAATGTGGCTTTTGGAAGCCTAGTTTATTTCCATAGCAAGTTCCAAGGGAAACAAAGCAGTAGAAAGAGATTGTTGCCATTTGTGATTAGAGTTGCATAGAATTTTTTTTTAAATTAGAAGAAAAAAATGGGGGGAAAACATGTAATATTAGCGATTTCGTGGGACCCTGCTCTGTCTCCATGGGAATAAAAATTGGTTTCCTGTGGATTTCACTTTGCTTAGATGTCAGAGAAATCCCTGATTGGTCCCTGTGTGTCCTTGTGCCTGGCAGTTGTATCAAAGAAGGTTGTTCTCTGAGCCTCATGGGGTAACAGATTCTTACAGAGGAATCTTACCTCCTCCACAGAACATAAGAGCTATAGAAAAGCTCTACCCCATCTCTATTTCTTACTGCTTTTTCTAGGGGTTGATCCAGCACTAATCTAACTCTCCCTTGGATTTTAAGCAAGGGACCAGAACACATTCCCTATAAAAATGACCAGGAATACATGCCCCATTCTGTGGGAGATGCCCTAGTTTATGTCTTTTTTACCTGAAACTGGAACTGATTTTAAATATGGCAACCAAACAAAAACAATTGAATGAGTTTATGGGGCGCAATATGATGAGGAAATCATCCTCAACAATTAGGTTGAAAAAATGACAGGAAAAAATGCTGAAAACAGCATGCTCAAGAATAGATGTTTCACACAGGTGTTTCAAAAACCAGCCATCATAATTAACTCACAGAGGTGATAAAGAAGCATTCTGTTCTACAGGGAAAGGGGGAAGTCCTTTCTTGTAATTTCAGTGGGATCTTAGGAAAGAAAAAGAGTTCTGGGTGCTCATTCTGCCTCCCACAATGTCATCTAAAGGCAATGTGAAACATTCGATGATTCTATTTCTTTTATAAAATACACCCAACAATTGGAGTATCCTTCCTATTCTTCGAGACAGCTCCAAAATATGATAGGTTCATGTACTTTCATTGTTTTGAATGAACCCAAGCCACCTGCTCCAGTCTGATATTGCCTCAAAGGGCAGCTATTTCAGGTGTGAGCCAGCTGTGAAGGTTTAATAAACCACTAGGTAGGATCCCCTAGATTCATACAATATTCTCACTCCAGATACTCTAAAGTAGTTTTCCTTAAGTCAGGGCTAGTCTTAGATGAAAATTATTAAGTAGGCAAAGTTTATCTTTTGCAAGGCACCTCTCCCTTGGCCCTTTCTATGACCTTGAAACATTATGTGGCTGGCATTATTATTCTGCCTTTCAGCAATCTCCTATTCTTGGAACCTTCCCTTTGAAAGTTCTCTTTTGGCAGTCTTCCTCCCCATCTTCTCTATCTGGACATCCCATTGTCCAATGCCTGTTCTCTGTGGTCAATACCCCTAGGCTTGTCAATGCCACAATCTCTCCTCCAATTAATTTTCCCTGTATATGATCCTCTAAGAATTAGAGTATCTTCTTGAATGAAATTAGCCAAGCTGATAAATGCTCATGGCTTTGCAGGCTAATCGGAAAAAGATAAGGGAGATCTCTAGGACTGTCTCTTCCATCTTAGATTTCATATTTGCATTTCAGTAGGAAGACCCAACCTTTGTTGTCTAAACCAGAGGAATTGGATTACTTGCTATCTAGGGGAAGGAGAGGAAGGGGGAAAAGGGAGAGAAATTTGGAACACAAGATTTTACAAGGGTGAATACTGAAAACTATCTTTGCACAGATTTTGAAAAATAAAAAGGTATTGTGATTTTTTAAATGCCTAATGCACTAATAAATAAATAAACAAACAAACAAACAAATAAATAAAATGACTTGCCCAGAGTCACAGTTAGACTGTGTTAGAAGAAGGCTTAGAATTCAGTCATGTATGACTCCAGGCTGATTTGTTTAAAGCTTTTTATTTTCAAAATATATGCATAGATATTTTTTAACATTCATCCTTGCAAAACCTTGGGTTCCAAAATATTTTTCTTCTACTCTTCCTTCCACCCCCTCCTTTAGATGGCAAGTAATCCAAAATATGTTAAACATATGCAATTCTTCTATACATATTTCCAGAATTATCACAAAACACAAGACAAATCAGATCGAAAAGGAAAAAATAATGAGAAAGGAAACAAAGAGCAAGTAAACAACAAAAAAGTGAAAATGCTTTGTGATTCACATTGTGATCCACATTCAATCCCCGCAGTTCTCTCTCTGGGTGCAGATGGCTCTCTCCATCACAAGTCCATTGGAATTGGCCAAGGCTGATTTTTCTATTCACTTTGCTATGATGACTTTCTTGTTTCATGAGTGTGTATATGTATGCATGTGTTTATATGTATATATATGCATGTATGCATACATACATATATACAGGATGTCCCAAAAGTCTGAGTAGCTAATAAAGCTCTAAGATAGAATATTAAGATAGGATAATGAGTGTGCATCTCTTGGATACAATATATATATATATTTATATATATATATATATATATATATATATATATATATATATATATTTATATATATGTGAATATATACACATATGTGTATGTATATGTGTACATGCATAGATACAGACATAAGGTATTCCATAAGTCTTCATGCAGCTGTAAAACTGCATGATTACATTTGGGATACTACATGTGAATGTATGTGTAAATAAAATATGATGGGTATGGTATGGAAGGACAGACAGAGGAAGCCCAGCCACAGGGAAACTAAATGCCTTCCATCTCTTTGACTGTAGCTTTATGGGACATAATACTGTATTTCAAGGACGGACAAAATGGCCAGTGAATTACAAGGTCACATGAAGGGACTCAATGGTAGAGAGTTTCCAGCAGTGAGACAGTAGATATCAAGTCTGCTACAGGCTAAAAGTAATGGATGGAGCTATACAAAGTGGAAATGATAAATAACTACATTTTTATCAGAGGGAGGTCTGAGGAAAGTGATATATTTGTAAACCATATGTCATACTTGGAATAGCAGTGAGGGATTCAAAGGCAGAGAAGATCAACTGTTTAGGAATTAAGCAGAGGCCTGAATAGGTTAAAGAAAGAGTCTAAATTGGGCAATATGATAAGGCAGGGTACATAAAACCCTAAAGGGCCATGCTTTGGAATACCCATGCTCTGGTTAATCTCCATATCCTTCTTAATGGGAAATAGCCATTCTGGGAATGACTACAATTTGTCTGGGCAAGAGGATGGACTTTCTCTAGTATGTCCTGCTATATTCTAGTAAGTCAGGCCATCAGTCATTTATACACACACACACACACACACACACACACACACACACACACACACAACACCAGGAGTTGAAAAATGCTATTCTAAGGGCTTCATAAATATTAGGGTTTAAAATAAGTCTTGTTCTAAAAAGAAACCTCAACAAAAAAAAACATAAAACATGCAGTAGAAATGATGCAACTCTCCAAAACTTCTGCTTCCATTTTCATTAAAGTTGTTTCACGATAAAAGCTCTTTATATTTTAGTTAGAGAAAGTAAACTTCAGAGAACATTTGTTACTTCCTCTCCCTCTTGCTGGATGTTTTCTTTTAGCTTTGATTTGGGGACATTTCACCCTCTCCATTATCTGTTTTCCTATCTCTTGGCTCCTCCTTCACAACTGATTTTTCTAGAACGTCATCTTTTCCTGCCTTCTAAGCATGTGTATCTCCCAAGAGTCTGTTCTGGTCTCTCTTTTTTCTCTATTGTCCCTCAATCTCATCAACTCTTACAAATTAAATTATTTTCTCTATTCAGCTGAGCCTCAAATCTATATGTCCACCCCTACGCTCTCTTTCTAAATATCTGCATCTGAATATCCTATTGCTAGACAGTTACATGAGGATGTGCTATCCAAGTCAGAACTGATCAACTTTCCCCCAAACCTGCCTTTTCTCCACACCTTTCTATTTCTGTTAAAAGTACCACCATCCTTCTAGTTACTCAAGTTTCTATTGAATCATTCTTAATTCTCCCTTTTGCCTCCTCTCATCACTTACTTTCATTTACTTGCCAAATTTTGTGTATTTTACCTTTATAGCATTTCCCAAAATCATCTCTTTCTATTCACATGCCCAACCTCTTAGTTCTGGCTCTCATCACCTCTCACTAAGATTATTGTAATATCCCCTAATTGCTTACTGTTTCTGGTGTCTTATCTCTCTCTAATCCATACTCCAAATAGCAGGAAAAAGCATCTTCCTAAAGCTGAGATCTGATTGACTAGCATTCCCCTGCTCAGATATATTACTTCTAATAAATATTAGAAATTCCTCAGTCTGGTATTTAAACCTTCTCTCTGCCCCCACAATTTGCCTCCAACCTCTATTTCAAGACTTATTTAATATTATTTCCCTTCACATAAAATAATTCAATATTCCCTTAACTTGACACTCAACCTCCTACCTTTGTGCATTTGCAAAATAGTGCAATAATATTAACAATTCACTGCCTTTCCACTTCTGCTCCTGGGAGTATTTATCTTGCTTTAGAACTTGACTCCCTGGCCTCTTGCTCCCTATAATCTTCCCAATTCTCAAATGTTTTCCCTATTTAAATCATTTTTGTATTTACTTATTCGTCTGTGCTGAAGGACAGATGGATGGACAGATAGATAACCCAGACAGGCAGACAGACAGAGAGATAGATCAATAGATAGATAAAATAAGAAACAAACAAATATAACATATATATGAAAAATTTACTTCCACCAAATAAGATATAAGATCCTGAAGGGCAGATTATAGTTAACTTTTGTTTTCCAAGCTCTAGAACCTAACACAATGCTTTGCAGAGAGTTGGTACTTGATAAATATTTTTGAAGTTAACTAAAAAAAAATCATTCACAATAAGTTTATGCATTTCCATGATGACTCATTCCAATCGCTGATGGAGTGGAGACATATAATTAAAGGGAATGAGGGCGCAAAGGCCAGTATGATTCATTCTAATGGAGCTAGAATTTTGGGGCAGTAGCAATTACATGCCAATCAAGCTGGGAAGATTGCTATAGTTAACATTTAATCATTGATAGGCAGTTAAGTTGTGCAGTAGATAGAGTGATGGACGTAGAGTTGGGAAGATTTGAGTTCGGACCTTACTAGCTGTGTGACCATGGACAAAAAGATAAACTTGTATAAATTTGTTTCTTCATTTGCAAAATGGGAATGATAACAGCTCCTACAATATATGTGAATCAAGATAAGACATATGTACATCATATGTATATATAAAACCAGAGGAGAAAACCATGTATGAATGTTTTATATGTGTATAATATGCATGTGCATATATATATAATATTCACATATATGTATTATCTCAATCTACACAATAACTGCAAATGATGGGGGCGGTAGCCCCTTGATATTCCTTGTTTCATCTCCAACTTCCTTTGGGACTTGGACCTTTGATACAAGATCTGTTCAAACTGGTTTGGGCTATCTGAGGTGGCCAGGGTTTTACAGCCCCCCATTCTAATCTGCTCAAACAGACCAAATGCCATCAGGAAATTCCTTTTTGGGGAAGAGACTTCTGTCTCTACCCAAAAGATAACAAGAGAATCCTTATCTTATTTACATCACTCTGTAACCTCCTTACATCACTGCATCTGAATGATGTGCTTTTGTATAAAACAGAGTCCTCAAAAATCTATTCTTTGCAAAATGGGCCTTGTACCTTGCTGCCATTTTGCCCACCGCCTCTCCGGTGTTTCCATTCTAATCAATAAAGACTATGTTTCTACACAGCCTTGAGTAGTGAAATTCATTTGCTAAAGGACCCGCCCATTGGGACTTTGGGAAGGAGAGAGATTATTAGACATCCTGAAAGGAACTGACCCATCTCGGTTTAGACCCTCAGTTTACTTCTCATCACATACATATGTTCATATATAAATATACATTATATATACACAGTGCTTTGCAAAACTTATAACACTATAAAATTCTATTCTTCAGAGGTTGATTTTTCTACATAGATTATACTCTTTTAGCTCATCTTTTAAAAAACAAATAAACCTGTTGCTGTGTACTCGACACCATTAAGGATAAGACAAGGAAACAAAAAAGGGACTAATTCAAACCAATTAATTCTGCTTCCTTATAGCAGCTGTCACAAATCTTGGTAAGAGAGTTGATGGAATCTGTCAGTGACTATTATAGCTCTACATTTTTGTTTTTTTTAATGATCTGTGGGTAGCAATTATTCGTGTGTGCTCTGTTTCCTTTCCACACAATATTAAGAATTGGTAATATTTTTTTCTTACCTGACCCATTCTTTTAATAAAACATTCATAAACAGTTGGCAAACCTAAAGTGTTACATAAACCCTAGCTATTGGTGCTATTAGCATTATTTACTGTTGTAAGGCATTGAGAAGAAAAAAAAAAAAAAACCTAATGTATAATGTATTCAGGCTTTGGGAATTTAAAATTGACTCATATAGGATCATGTCACCAGTCAGAAAACAATTGTTTCTCAGAACCTGTGGAGAGGTGTCTTGCACTTTTAACAAGTTGTTATGCAAGAACTAGAAGCTATTTCTTTAATGAAACAATGCATTTTCAGCACCACATACCATTTAAATAGCTCATAAATTAAGTCATTAGAGTACATCACAATGTACTTTTCCCTGTAAGTGACTGATAACACCACAGCTAATTTAGCACCAAACAAATCCCAGGTGATTATTTGTTTAGATCCTGATGTGTTTGCTAACTCTGCCTAATCTGAGTTCCACATAAACCTGAAACACAATGCACTTTTGTTTATATTGCCAGATTGTGAAACACATTATTCAAGGTTCTGCCTTTTGTATTCTCTGTGTTCACCATTTCCAAAGGCCCAAAGTTAATTACTTTGAAGCCATTATTAAATAGCAGGAAATTCTAATTGTTATAGGTCTCTAACAAAAATGAGCATTGTGATGCTTGTTACTAAGTAATATGCAATCAAAAACACATTAGAGCATTTTAAACAAGTATTGGAAAACTGCCATGGGCAAGGACCTTGACTATTTACAATGTGATATCTGAAAATACCTTAGACATACAGCAGGGAGAGGCTCTAGTGTACCATCATGAATAAAGAGTAAATCTCTTTGGCATTATAGGGTAGCTCCTAGAATCAAATTCCAAAGCAAGTCCTATGACATTCAAGATCTTACTTTTGTCCTAGCATCTACATTCCCATTTCCTTGAAATTTGTGTGGGAGGAAGGCTAGAGCAAGTGGAACATCTGAAGACGCCTCAATGAAATGTGTCCTCATTTTACCCCTTTGTTATCTTGTTGCCTATAACCTTCCCATCATATCCTCTGGACTAGAAATTATGCTTCAGGGGATGGAGATAGAGATAGGAACTAATCTTGTGATTTTTTTTTTTTGATTTTTTTTTTTTTTTGGTGAAGGGAACTCTTGAGGAGAAAACAAAACATCTTCTACCATTGCCAGCTGATCCTACCTCTCTAGAACTGCCTAGAACAAAGAAGTCATATTCAAATTGAAACGGGGACTACTGAACTGTAACGGGGACTATATATTGAATTAGAAAAGAATATATGTCTCTATACATCTTTTTTAATATAGAAACACATTAAAAAATCAAGTAGGAACTAGATTTTAATCTGGTTTGCTCCACACTCCAGACTATCACAAGCTATTTATTTCAATGCCTAGATCCTCTGAGAGAGTCAAGTAGAACTAGATGTAACTGTATTTGAAGGCAGTTCTCTATTGCCTGCACCATGCTGGAGGGATTCTATCTGTCAGCTTTAGAATGCCCCAATCTGAATCTTACATTTTTTCTAATTAAGGAGCACTTCACAGCATCTAGAACTACAGCCTCTAGATATACTCCACTTTTATTATATCCCTGCTATCTTCTTGCCTGCCTCCTATGTATATACGCCCTCTCTTCTCCTCTTTTAAGTCAGATCAATATTGTATACCATATTCGTGACATTCTAATCCTTGTCCACCACTTCTCTCTATATATTGTCTCTCCCTATATTAAAATGAAAACCTCCTCACTATTTTATATATTTATGTATAATGTATATGTATATATATATATTTACTAGTCACTATTTATAATAGTGACTGTCTCAGTATTACAAATGTACTCAACACAGTGCTTAGCACATAGTAAACATTTAATAAACATATTTTCATTCTTTCAAGAAGAAATATTTGGAAGCAAATCAATCAGCTGTTCAATCAATAAGTATTCAGTGAAATTCTACTATGTTCTTACCACTATACAAGACACATGAAGGCAGAGGGTTTCAGAATGGTGAGCACATTTGAAACCATGTTATATGAGAAAATTATGAAGAAAGTGAAAATATTTACCTTGGGAAAAACAAAGATTTAGATTTAGGGGTAACAGGTTAGATATATTTAAGTGTTTGAAAGAGACTAGTAAATAAACTAGAATGATAGCAATTATTAGGAACCTAACTACAAAGCTGTCTTTGGCAATGTCATAATTGTCAACTGTTATGCCTTCTCATTGCTCAGGCTAGCAGGCTACAACACAGAACCCAATGAAGAACTTTGATGAAGAATGAGAGTAATGGATCACAGAATGCCTAATGGGAAGATTAGTTGGGCTGGTCATGTGTTTGGGGGCAAGGAATGATAGGTTGACAGCCAGAGAACTCTACAAATACCCTACCAACATCAGGAGAAATCCAGGCAAGCTCCTAACATGTGCACCTCCTTAAAAAAAGAACAAAATTCACACAGATGAACAAACACAAAGGGACTATCTTCTGCATCATTGTACTGAACTTTCAACTTGAGATCACACATCCATTTGAATATTTTAGTATTGAGTATTAGCTATTGCAAATGAAAGGTGTAATAACTTGGCCTTCACTCACTCAATTGTAGTTGGAAGAATTGATCTCGAGAAAATTACCAACAATGAGGCATGTTCCATCCAGTCACAGTGAGGAGGTGGCTTTCAATAGGTAAATGGCTTCTCTGTTCAAGATTTACTTATAGACAACACTTCTTCCAGCCCTCAGACATGGTACAGAGATTAGAAACCAGAGGTATGATTTATCTTCAATTTGTAAGGAGAGAAACAGGTTCTCTAGACAAATTGGAAGATATTTACTTCCCCTGATTTATCTAGGGCACAATTTAGTTGATTAACCAGAAGTGCTTTTTTGAATTCTTTTCTCTTCATTCTCTTCCTGGAAGGCAGAAGCTCTGCCATTCATTAGTTCCTGGAAGAAGTTGGTAGGAGTATTCTTTTCCTTTCCCCTTTAGGTCCTTCCCATGGTGGCTACAATGGAGGCTCAGCTGGATTTAGCCCAGGCTAGTAATCTAGTTTTATTGCCTCTGCAGAAATACTTTGCTTCTTTGCCTTTAGGGTTAGGGTTGAAAATGATATCTTTAATTTAAAGAAGTCATTTTTGATGAATTTGCATATTTTACTGAGATAGACAAGAATTCCCCCAAAGCCCAAACACTTGCAAGCTCTCATTAAATATTTCTTCCCTCTTCTCTCAAATAAAATGATTTGTTTAGGCAGTGGGGTTTAGCTAGCCAAGTATTATATTGTTTACTGAAGAAAGACACCAAGTTATTGGCTGGAAAGAGAATTAGTTGTAACCTTAAATCTCTTCCCAGGGACTTTAACAACTTTGCATAACCCAGAATTTCCCTTCCATAATCATTAGAAAGGCCATTGTAAGAGAATTCTCTGGAGTGCTGAAAATAGTTACACAAAGGATTGATAGATCCAGAACTGGAAGGGACCCCAGACACCATGTAGGCCAGTCTTCCCACACTTTATAGATAAAGAAATAGACCTAGAAAAGTAAAATCACATGTCAACATCACACAGGCATCAAGTATCAAAGAAAGGATTTGAACCCAGGCCCTGGGGCTCCAAAGTCAGAAATCTTTTCATTGTATCACACTGTTTCCTTCTCTATTTCTTCCCTTCTTCCCCAGCCCTACAAACAACAATAAATGATATCCTCTTAACTTTCAGTTCAGTTCAATCCAACAAGCATTTTAAAATTACTTTTGTGTTCTAGACACTTTAGTTTTCTCATTTGTAAAATCAAGGACTAGAGAATTTCTGAGGCCCCTTTAAGCACCAACTTGTTATAATTCTAAGAATCCCTTGTAGGAGGATTAATTTGGGGAATAAAAATAGGGAAGAATAAGAAAGGAGGAAGGGTAGGGGACCTGAAGTTGATCTGGAGAAAAGAGAAATCTGATTTTTGCTTTCTGAAACAGAATCTAGCTACTTGCCTACTAATTAGCAACAGAAAAAAAAAAGCCCTTAGAACCTAATTGAGGTTGTTTTCCCCTCCTATTGCTTATATCTTTACTGATGATAGCTTTTAAACTGAGTATTTAGGTTTTCTTGATAGGCGAATTAATTAATATGTTAAAAATAGAAAAGGGAACTAGTTAAGTACCTGCTTTTTAAAGACAGAAACACACCCACACATACACACACACACACACACACACACGTGCTTGAACACCTTATCCTTCTAGCCCTACTTACCCACCCTCAACAAAGCCACTGCCTATTGTATAGACAAAGAATAGAGAAAGCATTTGTGTACTGAGATTGTTGTTGTTATTTCATTATCATCATTATCACTTCATTAATAGCCACTGATTCCCTGTATATAGTTTATAAAGCACTGGAGGAAAAAGATATAAGCAGTAGACTCATGATTTCTTTGGTAAAGAGGACTCCCAGTGAAGGAAGTTCCAATGCAAACAAGTCGGATGAGCACTGTGTCCATAGTCACACCCACAGACAGTATACATCAGAGATGGGACTTGAATTGAGTTCTAAGCCGGTTCTTTATGTACTTTTGTTGTTGCTTTGTGATTTCACTCCCATTTGGAGTTTTCTTGGCAGATACACTGGAGAGGGTTACTCTTTTATTCTCTCCAGGTTAGGAAACTGAGGCAAACAAGATTGAGTGACATGCCCAGGATCACACAATTACTATGGGCAAATTTGAACTCAGGTCTTCCTGACTCCATGCCTGGTGCTCTATCCGTTGAGCTACTTTGATTTCTTCTCTATACACTATGGTAGATGAATAAGATAAAGTCCTTCTCTTGTTTAATATTTAACAATTGAAAAGAATTTGTTATAAATAGATAACCGTCAAAGAGTCTGAGAACAACCTTGAAATCATTATTCTTTGTTTTCATTTCTCTGTGTACTTTGCCCAGTAGAACATAAGCAAATCAAAGGCAAGGATGATTTCATTTTTATCCTTATTTTTCTAGGCCTTGTATACAGTAGGCATTTAATAATAAATATACTCATCTCAAAGCAATCTCTTCACATTTCTGATTCTGTTCGGCAGTAACAACTTATTAAGTAACAGTGGGACGGAAAGACTAACCATACCCATCCACAACAGTTGTACTTCCCAACCCCACCCACTCATCTTCCTTCATGGCCCAAGATGAATTATCTAGATTTTTCCTCCCAGAAACATCCAAAGCAAAGTTCAAAATGAGGTGATTGAACCGGTGAACTCTGGGAAGAGTCTGTTTTCCACATTTGAAATCTGACATCTCTATAGCAACACTCTCTTGGAGAGGAACCTGGGAACCCAGAATTATAATGATAATAGAATCATCTCTCTTCCAAAATGTTACTCAGACTTTTCATTAATTCAAATTGGCTTTGTCCACCAGGCATATTATTGTACCTAAAAACTGTTAAAATGTCAAAATAATATACATAGTCTTAGACAGAAGGACACCTTCAATAAAGAGGGACACAGTATGGAGGGAAGAAAGAGGTAATTAAAGAAAAAAAATGACAGGGTTCAAGAGAAAGATGGTAGGGAAAGATAAGAATATTGTCTTTTATATGAGGATATCTGGGTTAAAATTCCTGGTGACAATTCCTAGCTGTGTGATCATGAACAAGTCACTTCATGTATAAAATAGGGATAATAATATCTGTCCTATTTACCTTTGAGGTTTATGTAAGGAAAATGTTTAAGGGAACCTTAAAACATTAAGAAAATGTGGGGTATTATAAAATAAAGCTATGTTGCATTTATTTTTGTTGTTCAGTGGTTTCAGTTATGTCCAACTCTTTGTGACCCCATTTGGGATTTTCTTAGCAAAGACACTGAAATTGTTTGTTATTTCCTCCTCTAACTCATTTTATAGATGAGGAAATTGAGGCAAACAGTTAAGTGACTTGCTGAGGATCACACAACTAGCAAGTTCTGAAGCCAGATTTGAACTCAGGAAAATGGGTTTTCCTGACTGCAGGGCCAGCATTCTATCCACTGCCCCACTTAGGTGAGGAAAATAATAGGAATTGGGGTAGCAGAGAAAAAATTACTTATTCTACCAATTTTATTCAAAATCCCATATATAGCCTTTGACCTTCAAGGACTAGAAATTACATACACAGTTCAGATATAATAAGCTGTCATTTCAGTGTGATTTCAGAGACTCTAACAAGAAGTTCCCCTGATCAATTATATCCCATACTGATCTGCCACTTGTGACCTCTTAATTAGGTCCTGACGATAGAGGAGTGATAATGTCCACTGAGAATCTGGGAATATAGTGGAGAATATGGGAAAGATTGGGACTAGAAGATAAAGGAAATACAGAGACAGTAGAGTTAGAGAAAGAGAGGGAGAGAAAAAAATGGTCTTTTGACTAGGACTGGTTCTGCCATACATGAACACTTATAATATTATGTTAATATTATATACGTAGACAAAAGTCTGATAAGATATTTGCTCCGAAAAAAAATATATAGGTGTTTGAATGTATAATAGATATATTCACATATATTTATAATACGCGATTATATATTATATATATATATTTGTATGTGTGTATATATATGTATATATACATATATTATGTTTCAAAAGTTAGTGCAGTTTATTTTTTAAAATATATTTGATGTCAAAATATATTTTTCGAAATAAATGATCTTTCTCCCATATATAATGTGTATATATATATATATGTATATATATATAAATATTTGTATGTGTATATGTGTGTATATAACAGAAATTTTAGTATTCAATCAAAATGATTCAAGTCCATTAACAATCCTTGGTGACACTCCTCTGTTTGAATCAGCTCTGCTTGTCACTGAAGATGTTCAATAAAAGCTGAATAACATTTAATGATTTTATAGGGATAATTCATACCACATGCAAGCCATTAAATTAAATATCTTATTAGGATTTTTTCCAATTCTAAAATCCTGTGATTCTATGAAATTCATCTGCTACATATTTAGCTTTTTCCTCATTTACAAAATGAGAGAATTTGACTATATGACCTCTAATATTCTTTCCAGATCTAAACTGGATTGTGCCCATAAGATATTTTTACTTTATATTTTCTTGATCTATCATGACATGTCACCTGCACTCTGTGAAGAGAGAACTCGAGTCAACGAGGAGTTGAGTTATAACAGCAATGTGACAGAATTAGTAAAGCAAATGACTTCTGAACAGCTGGGTATAACCAGTGGTGGGGGTAGGATGACCTGGGGATCTTTATTCAGGATATATCCTACACTTGGAATGCTGGGGCAAGTTCTGTTAATGTCACCCAGTCTCTGTAAAGGACAAGACGCACTTAAAAGGCCTGGTGAGAAGGGCAGCAAAAAATAAGCAGGCATTTGAAATGGAAAGAGCCCATATGAGGAGAGAGTAGAATAACCAGGGCTGTTCAGACTGAAACAGAGAAGAGCAAGAGGAATTAGAAGGCAGGAATACCAAACAATGAATGTCATAGCACAGGCCAATGGGGAGATCTTATTTACAGGAGCCAGATACAGAGCACTTGATATAAAAATAAATAAAAAAATAAGAGACAACACATTGCAGAATGCAAGAGGTGAAGGGTTTATAAATAACACAGTATTAACCTGTCGGACTCACCCCTGTGGGAGATTGTGAAGAAATTTCAAAAGGAGATTGGGCCTGGCTAAGAAAAACCTGTCTAGGAGACACAGTTCTATTGCTAATCACCCAGAACATTAATCTGTCATCGGCTGGTCAGAGAATTAAATCACCTTTCTTAAGTTAGTTCCTTAAATCCTAAAATTAGGAGCTTAAATTCTGCCTAAGCAGTTTGTTCATTGAAAGATATTTACACAAATGGAAGAGCTCTTTACTAAAGAGCTGTTTATTCTACAATTAAGATGATGAAGACATGCTTACTTGGCCTAGAATTTAAATTTATAATACTGCTTGAGGCCCAAATTCTACAATCCCTAGGACTTACTTCCTTCTTTATACTGTACAGATTATTCCTCATATAGGGGGCAGCCAATGTCACTGAAATTCATTTCTTAAAGTCTAAACTTCTCCTTCAGGAATCTCCTTCAGGATTTTCTAATCAATACAGAACTATTTAATACTCCTAAGAGGTTGTAGCATTCGCAATACTGTTGAATATCACACGAGTACAGATTTTGGTACTAATAATGTCCTTGCCCATATAAATGATAAATTTATTTGGCCATTTTATTTTTTATTAGAACATGGGTTTAATTCAATTCATTGTAATTCAACAAAAAGGAAACATTTATTGAGCACATTGTAAATATGAACCACACTAGTAGGTAGCAGGAACTACAAAAGTAAACATAGTTTACATACCCTCAGGGGACTTATGTAGAAGGTGACATGAGACAGGTTCACAAATAACTACAATACAACAAAGAGAGAAAAAGGAAAAAGCATTGGTCCTGGAATTGAAAGCCTGAATTTAAATTATGGTCCTGATGCTAATTATATGATTCTGAGTACTTCAGTTTCTTTATCTGTGAAATGGAGATAATAATGTTTTCATTATTTACCTTACACAGTTTGATTAATGTGCTTGGCAATATATGAATATGAGTTGTTATTATTACCGAATATAGATTAACTATATCTGGAGGAATCCTGAAAGTCTTTGTAGAAAAAATAGCATTTGAGTCCAAACTTGAAAAATGAATAATATTTTTTTTTCCTTTCTGGCAAAGAAGAACTGCTTATTTACTATGTAACAAGATGGTTCAAACACAAAAGACTCACAAGTATACATGATATAATAATCTCTAATTCTTAAAAATTCTTTCCTGAGAGGTTGATAGTTATAACATCAAAACATGATGCACCAGTGAGACTAATGAATGGACATTTAACCCTTAATAAACAAGTATTTATTAAGTACTACCTAGGTGCCAGTTGTTGTGTTATGTTACAAATGCTGGAATTATAAGTACAAAGAAAGAATCTCTCTGTAGAAGAACCTCAGCCCTGACATATCTAAATAACTGCCTGAAAGTACATGTCTTCAACCAAGTCAGGTCAGGAATTGGGTCAATAGATAGGTATCATTTCCACAGATTGAGACAGGATGATTGCAGCTGATGTTGCAGTGAATAAAACACCAAACCTAGAGTCGGAAAGACCTGAGTTCAAATGTAACTTTATACTTACTAGCTGGGTGACTCTGGGCAAGTAACATAATCTTTTTGTCTCTATTTTCTCATCTGTAAAGTGAGCTAGAGAAGGAATGGAAATCCATTCCAGTATCTTTTTCAAGAAAACTCCAAAAGGAATCATAAAGAGTTGGACATGACTGAAATGATAGAACAATAACAACAAAGATAGGATGGGAGGAAGAGATTTCAGGAAGAGAGAACAACATGATGACAGTATGAAGGCAGGAATTCACAAGCTATATTTGAAGAATGCTGAATAGTTTAGGTTGGATAAAGAAGAAAGTACATAAAAGTAAAAATAGATAAAGCTATAAATGCCAAAAAGATTCCAAAGGAGTTACATAGAATTGGACATGAGTGAAAAATGATTGAAAAACAATAGTAAATCCTTGGGATTTTAAGTTATTTACTATTATAAACATAGGATATGCCAAAAGTCTTAATGTTATTTCAAGGTTTTATACCTTAAAAGTGCTTTAGATTTGTAGTGATAAAGAGGTTCTAAGGGCACTAAGAGGTTAAATTAATGTTCAATAAAATAGGTAAGTTATTTGGTTAATTTGAGTTAAAAATTTTAGTGAATGCACTACAAAAGAAGATGGTATTAAAGCAATTATTAGGAGTTGTTTTATCCAAATATAAGCTAGTAAAACTGGTAATTTAAGTGAAGTGGATGAATATTCACAAAAAAATGTAAATTGCCTAGATTAACAGAAGAGGGAATAGAATACTTAAATAACCCTATCCTAGAAAATGAAATTGAATAAACCACAAATAAGCTCCTTAAGAAAAAATCATCAGAACCAGATGGATTCAAAAATCAATTCTACAAAATATTTAAGGAAATAATTGCAACACTATAGAAACATTATGTATAATATATATATATATAATACCTATTCCTATTAAAAATACTAGAAAGTATGGGATCAATGGAGCTTTTCCTAAAATGAGGAGACGTATCTATCTAAAACTAGGAGCAAGAATTATCTGTAATGGGGATAAAGTTGAAGCCTTCTCAGTAAGGTTGTAGTGAAGCAAGGATGTCCCTTATCACTACCATTATTCAATATTTCACTAGAAATGCTGGCTGTAGCAATAAGAAAATTTGAAGGAATTAAAACAGGCAAAATATCACTTTTTGCAGATGATATGATAGTATATGTAGAAAACCCTACAGATCAGCTTTAAAAACTAATTGAAACAATTAGCAATTTCCATAAAGTTGCCGGATATAAAATAAATTGAAATAAATCATCAGTACATCTATGCATTACTAACACAGTCCAGCAGCAAGAGAAGAAAGATAAATTCTATTTAAAATAACTGCAGACAATATAAAATACTTGAAAGTCTAACAGCCAAGACAAATCCACGGATTATAATAACAAAATTATAAAACACTTTTCATATAAATAAAGTCAGATCAAACAACTAGAGAACTATTCATGGGTAGGCTGAGCTAATAAAATAAAAACATCAATTCTACATAAGTTGATTTACTTATTCAGTGCTTTACCAGTCAAACTACCAAAGAATTATTTTATAGAGCTAGATAAGATAATAACAAAATACATCTGGAATAATGAAAAAAATATGTAGAAAGATAGTCTAGCAGCTCCAGATTTCAAACCAGTATTACAAAGCAGTAATCATAAAAACAACTGGTGCTGTCTAAGAAATATAGTGGTAGGTCAATAGAACAGATCAGGTATCTAATTAGGTAACCTAATGAATTATTATAGTAATCTAAACCCAAATATTTAAGATTTTGGAAAAAGAAATCTAATTTGACAAAAATTTCTGGAAAAAACTATAAAGCAGAAATGGTATAGAGTAATATTTCTTACTATATTCCAAGATAAGATAAAATGGATAAATAATTTAAACATAAAGCATAATCTTATGAGAAAATTAGGGGAACATGGGAAAATGTACCTATTAGATCTATGGATAAGGAAAAAGTTTATGACTGAACAAGAAATAGAGACATGAAATTAAAAAGTGTTTGCACAAATAAAACTAATACAGTCAAAATTAGATGGGAAACCTGAAACTAGGGAAAATATTTTAAACAAATCTCTCTAATAATAAAGTTACATAAGTAACTGAGACAAATATATATTTTACCTCTGTTGATAAATGACCAAAGGATATGAACATGCAGCTTTCAGAAGAAATCAAAGTTATCAATGGTCACATGAACAAATGCTTTAAGTCAGTACTGATCAGAGAAAAAAGAAAATTAAACAACTCTGAGATAGTACCTCACATCTATCAGATTGTCTAACTCCAGAAAAGGAAAATAACAAATTTTATAGAGGATGTGGAAAAATTAGAATACCAATGCACTATTTGTGTAATTGTAAACTAGTCTAATCATTCTGGAGAACAACTTGAAACTATGCCAAAAACATATAAAACTGTTCATATCTTTGACCACTACTAGGTCAATATCACTACTAGGTCTGTGTCCCAAACAGATCAAAGAAAAGGGGGTAAAATCTATTTGTACCTACACATTTACAGCAGCTCTTTTGTATTGATAAAGAATCAGAAATTTTTTTTTATTTTTTTTAAATATGTTTATTTTTAATACATGAATCATGTTGAGAAAGAAAAATCATAGCAAAAGTGAAAAACCATGGGAGAGAAAAAAGAAAATAGAAAAAAGAAATGAACATAGCATGTGTTGATTTATATTCAGTCTCCATAGTTCTTTTTCTGGATGTAGATAGCATTTTCTGTCCAAAGTCTATTGGGATTGCTTTGGATCACTGAATCACTGAGAAGAACCAAGTTTTTCCATAATTGATCATTGCACATAAAGAATTAAAAATTTAGGGGATGCCAATCAATTGGGGAATGGCTGAACAAGTTGTAATATACGAATGTGCTATTTAAAAAATAATGAACAGTATGATTTCAAAAAAAACCCGAGAAAACTTATGCAAACTAAAGCAAAAGGAAGTGAATGGAATCAGAACATTGTATATGGCAATATTGCAAGGATGATCAATTGGCTGATCTGATCAAGATAGTGATCTAAGACAATTCCAATGGACCCATAATGACAAATGTTATTCACTTTTAGAGATAGAATTGTTGAACCCTAAATGAAGATTGAAACATACCTTTAAAAATGTTTTATTTTTATTTTTTGTCTGCATTTTCTTTTGCAACAGGCTAATATGGAAATGTTTAGCCTAACTTCATATGTTTAACAAATATCAAATTACTTGTTTTCTGAAGGGGGAGAAAGAAGTATTGGGGAAACGATTTGTAATTCAAAATTTTAAAAACAATTTTAAAAATGATTTTATATTTTACATGTAATTGAGACATATTTAACAAAGTAAATAAAAATATATATTTGTTTAAAAAGACAGAAAAACCTTTCCTCAATTTTCCAAATAAATCAAAGGATATCAAAGTAGATAATCCTTATGTTCATTCTATAAGACAGATTAAAGTTAGTGATTTAAAATATATTTACCATTTATTCTTAGGCTGGCAAATTAATTTCAGACAGTTAATTTTTTAAAGTTTCATGATTAAAATATAACAAAACAGAATAAAACATTTAAAAATCCCCCAAACTCACTCCCAGAACCACTGAACTGATGAGCTCAAACAAGACAGCCTTATTGTTACTTACACAATATAGACAACTATCAAAGCCTTTTTTATATAAAGCCATAACAGAGGTTTCTAAACTTAAATTATTATGGATGCCACAACTGTAAATTATCTTTCATGAGCTATGACTCACTTATTGCAATGCATCATTCTAATTGTTGTTTTGGAGTTAACAGCTTTTGCTATTGACAGCCTAACTGCAGCACTTATGGAAGTTAATGAATCCATAAGCCTGCAAATATATTATTGTTTTTTCTGGTTTGTCCTTTCAAATAAATTAAATGTACCCATATTCTTATCCAGTGTACATCTCCAGGCTTAAAAGGAGCAGATGTGCAGCAAATTCAGCTAAATGTTGATTTGTAGACAGTGTTAAGATGAGAAATCTGCTGCTTCATGTGCAGCAGTGGGACATACATCCCTATTCCCCTGCTCACTACTGAGTAACATACTAGTATTCACTTCTGACCAAAAAACAGATTTGAATGCCATGTAGGTAAGATACTCAACTCAAGGAGAGGGCATGCCATCCAAAGGAGGGAGAGAATTTTTTTTTTTCTTAGAATCTCCCCTTTTGTAATTTGTATAGACCTGTAATTAAGATGGAGTGATCAGGATTGTGTCCTCAGGGAATTGTTATGGAGTAGTTGCTAGGGAAGGGCATATGTTTACACACACACACACACACACACACACACACACACACACACACTGGTAATGGACCTTGTAGTACGATCATCTCTGCTTCCTTGCCTGGATTTACTGGCCATGAAAGCTCCATTGTTATAACTTCCTTTCTCCCTATTGCTTTTTGCTCATCACATTACTTCCCCCACCTTCTGATTGATTTACCCTCTCCAAGCCTTGTTCATCTGAATTTGCATCCAGTTGCCAGATTTTCAATTACATCTGTCACTCTGTCTCTTTCCCTGTCTCTCTACCTCTATTTCTCTGTCTCTGTTTCTGTCTCTCTCTGACTCTCTCTCTCCATCTGTGTGTCTTTCTGTGTCTCTTTCTCTCTGTGTATCTCTCTCTCTCTTTTCTTTCTATTCATCTCTCCTTATTTCCTCTCCCTCTTCCTTTTCCCATCTCCTCTTTTCCTTCTATGTATGTATTTCTATTTATGTATAAATATAGATAGATATTCCTCTGCACAAGCTGCCTCCCATGTCTGGTTTATACTCCTTCCTCATCTTTACTTAATAGTAAATAACTCCCACCTCCCTTCAAAGCACAATTCATGTTAGCTGCTAATCAAGATTGAACACTCTATTTGTTGTCTCTTTCTCTTAAAATTAGTCTATACTCCCCTTTTGTATTCCTTTTACTGTTGTTTTACCTGTTTTCATATCATGCTCCCTTAGCATAACCTAAGACCCTTCAAGGAGTATCTAACACAGTGCTTTATACATGGCATTATACATATACATATATATATATATTTTTTTATTGCATATGCATAATCAATGATTCTTTAATTTAATTTATGGAAAGAACACTTGGCTAATAAAAGACATGATTTCCAGTCCTCTGTCATTTACTAAATCTTGTGCTTTTAGGTAAACTACTTATTTGGGGGGCTTCAGTTGCTTCTGCTATAGAATAAGGAGCCTGATTTCTTATCTGACCAAAGAAAGAGAGCTATACCATTTGATTCCCTGGAATCGCTTCTGGTTTAAGATTTGTGCATTCTGGAAGGTTAGTTGTAGAATAGTGGGAAAAGCACCTCATTAGGTGTCTGGAGTCTTAAGTTCAAAGACAAAATCTTTTATTTATTACCTGTGTGACTTCTAATCAAATACCTTGCAGTCTCTGGGCTTCAGTTCCTTCATCTATAAAAAGAAGGGATTGTACTAAGTGGATTTGAGTCCTTTCCCCTTCTTTGAGAATTGGATTTGGAGTACATTTAAATATTGCCTCTGACATTTATTATCAGGGTGACCATAGGAAAAAAATCATTTAGCTTCCCTTATTCTCAGTTTTCTCATTTATAAAATGGGGATAATAATAGCACCTACTTCATTGGGTTATTATAAAGATTAAATGATATAAGGTAAATAAAACATATGTAAAAAAGTGTAAATACTAGCTAATATTTTTAAATCCTTTGATTCTTAAGCTTGCTCTCTCTCTTCAAATGGATTTTAACTCTGTAAAGCAAGTGTTGGCTATTAGCCTATTTTACAGATGTTTTCCAGATTAGCCTCTTCCTTAAGGGATGTGTCAGTCCTGTCATGGACATATTGGAAAAATTCATTTTTTCCTGTAATGTAGTAGAATCTAGGGATCCCAGGGCATCTAACAGTGGATAGAGAGAACCCAGATCTGGATCTGGAATCATATCTCTGAATTCCTTGAGTTCAAATCTAGTTCTCAATTACTTGCTATGTGATTCTGGGCAAATCACTTAATTCTGTTTGATTTTTTTCATCTTAATTTAACCCCATTGCCTCTCAAAAAAAAAGAAAAAAAAAGTTCTTCATCTATAAAATGAGCTAGAGAAGGAAATGTTAAACTACTCCAATATCTTTGCCAAGAAAACAACACTCTGGACATGACTAGATTGACTAAACAACAACAAATTAGGAATCTCATCAAAGAGAAAAATTCTCTAGGTACCTTACATTATACCTCATAAGTTATCTTCTTGGTAACTTTCCAACGAGCTTAAAGAGAACCCCATTCCTTCCCAATTATAGAGAGAGCTAAACATATTCATGATAGGGCATGTTTGTGAAAAACAAAAGAAACAATTGTGCTCGAATAATTATGAATCTTAAATAGCATTATGGAGTGATTTCTAACAGAAATTTTCAGCAAATGAAACTGGCATAGTTATATTGAAGCTTCTGATGCTTCTCCACTAGTATCCAAACCTTTTTAAGTGACATTAATTAAACTGGTTTTCACTAGACTGTGCAATGCAATTGGTAGAAAGAAAAGTAAAAATCTAGGCAAGGAGGTATCTTTAGAATTTTGTGGCTCACTGTCCAAAAAAGAGGACTGCAACTTGAAAAAGACCTTTTGTTATCTTGTCTGGGAGGGACTTCAAAGCAGTAATGATGTAAGACACCCAGTCATACTAGGATCTTTCTTTGAGTAAATGCTGAGAGGCTGCAGGACTTGAGCATCTGCTGCTGAGAAGCTGCAATATTTAACAGGCACAGGGTGTGAAGGATGAAGTGAAGGATTTCTACAGCATCAAGACTATCTCTATTTTCTAGTATTTCTTGTCTTTGGTCAACTTCCACAGTAAAGTAGGATACTGAACATTCATTTGGTGACCTCCAGGGATAGGAAACACTAATTGAATTTTTTGCCTCATAATTAGAATTAATCGCAGCACAGCAAAGCCATAGAAAAATGGAAAGAACTTTGATTCTGGATTTAGAAGACCTGGGTTCAAATCCTATGTCTTATATTACTTATCTCCTTGAGCTTCAGTTTCCTTATCACTAAAGGAAGGTATTAAATTAAATGTCTTCTGGAATCTTTTCCAGCTCTAGATTTATGATACTGAAAAAGATGTAATGAATGCTTTAATATAGGGGTTCTTTCCAGTGGTAAGATACACTAGAGATGTAACCCAAGTCAGAGGATAAATGGTACCATCTCTCAGCGTTATTTTGAGATAATGACATGAAAACTGATGCAAGATTTGGCTCTTTTCAACAATGAGGTGATACAAGACAATTCTTGTGATGGAAAATACCATCAGCATCCAGAGAGAGAACCGTAAAGACTGAATGTGAATCAAAGCAAAATAGTTTCACCTTTTTATTGTTGTTGTTTGTTTGCTTGCTTGCTTGTTTTTTTTCCCTTTCTCATGGTTTTTTCCCTTTTGATCTGACTTTTTTTCTTGCACATGACAAATATGGAAATATAATGAAAAAACTGTACATAACTAACCTATCAAAATGGTTGCTTTCTTGGGAGAAGGGAGGTGAGGGAGGAAGGAAGAAAATTTTGGAATACAAAGTTTTACAAAAATGAATGTTGAAAACTATCTTTATATATATTTGGAAAAATAAAATACTATTAAAAAAAGAAAACTTATCCAAGTCTGCCTATTTTTCCTCCTGTAAATTAACCATTGGGGGACCACTGAGTATACTGGGATTTTTCTTGAAATCAGAGCATATCCATGATGCACATCACTGGCTATCTTGTGTTTTCTCACATAATAAAACCAGTTCATCTATTTTTTCATTGATATATTTCTTCAATGACATCCTTCAGACCACTTCTCTATATATTTCCTTAACTCTAAGACAAGGAAAAATTTAAAAACACAAGAGAAATCAGGAGGTTTTCTCTTTCATTTACTAGATTAGTCTTCACCTAAGCCAGCTTAGATGGATATCTGTCCTGTTCTTCTAATGTTTCTTCAAAAGGAAAGCTAAATTGTCAGCAAGTTCTTCCTTATAAATAACATGTTTCTCATGTTGAAATATCTCTAATAAGCAAAATGCATTTCCCCAATCTTAATATGATTATTTTTAATTAACAAACATCAAACATGAACGACATTTCCAAAAACTGAACAAAAATAAAAGCAGTACATGAAACTACAAATCTCTATTACATAAATTGCATTTTAAAGTAACATAAGACATCTAAAATGGTGTATGTCCCTATTTAATAAACTCTAGTGATTTCCTATCACCTCTAGAATCAAATATAATAAAATCCTTTATTTGATGTTCAAAGTCCTTTATAACTTAACCTCCTCCTATCTTTGCAGTTTTCTTACACCTTACTCCTCTCCATGTACTCCTTGACTCAACAACAGTTATTTCCTCTTTGTTACCCCTGATACATGACAGTTCAGCTCCGAACTTTGGGCATTTTTGCAAGCGGTCCCCATGCCTGGAATTCTCTCCCTCCTCATCTACACTTCCTGGCTTCCTTCACTTGCTTCTGGTCCTAGCCAAAATCTCACTTTCTACAAGAAACTTTTTCTAATGCCTCCTAAGGCTAGTGGCTTCCTTTTGCTTTAAACTCTTTGTTAAAGAAGGACTCTCCTTCTAGGGTGGAGGATGCAGTGTCCCAGGTTTCAGGGGGTTTGTGCAACTGTTTTCAGAAATCCATCTGTGAGCTACCACTGCTATCCAGATACGGACAAAGCAACAGAGTTCTGCCCCAGTGCCAGAAAAGAGTCCCAGAAATCTCCCTTTGACCAGCTATTCCAGATCCCCATGGCCTAAGACATGTCTCTGAAGTTGCTGCTGATGCACAGTACTGCTGTGTAGAGACCGCCTCCGATCCAATGTCTCCAAAATCCTGATCTGGGTTTTCTGGGGCTCCCCTCACTCCCTAGTGCACCAGACTTTCCTGCCACTTGTCCTTAGTGGCTAGGGCTGTCTGACGGCCACCACTCCGGCCGCCATACAGAGATGCTACTGCTTGCTCCTGGTTTCCTAGGACCCCAGCTGTGCTACTGTGGCCAGCACCTTAATCATGCTCCAGACCCACCCTGATGCCACAGACCCCTCCAGTGGACCTTCCGAGTTGTCTTTGGCTGAAAAAGTGTTCTGCTCCACTCTTTGTGGATTGATTTTGGTGCTCTACATTTGTTTAGAGTTATTGTTTAAAGGTATATGGAAGGGTTTGGGGAAGAGCTTGGGGGAGCATCTGCTTTCACTATACCATCTTGGCTCCACCACTAGTGCCTTCCCTTTGTTGTTCATCTCCAATTAATCCTCTAGATATCATTTGTGCATAGCTATTTGCACCTTGTCGACCATATTAGACTGTGAGCTCTTTGAGAGCAAAGACTGTTTCCCACCCCCCCTTTCTTTTTATTTCTTGCAATTTATTTAGTACATATGGCACACAGTAGGCATAGTAGTCTGACTGTCTCTTTCTGGAACTGCGTCTGTTTTCTTCAGGGTATTTTAAAAAAAATATATTACACTGACTCCTTCTCTCTCTCTCTCTCTCTCTCTCTCTCTCTCTCTCTCTCTCTCTCTCTCTCTCTCTCTCTCTCGTCTCTCTGTCTCTCTCTCTGTGTCTCTTTGTCTCTCTCTCTCTCTGTCTCTCTCCCTTCCTTCCTTCCTTCCTTCCTTCCTTCCTTCCTTCCTTCCTTCCTTCCTTCCTTCCTTCCTTCCTTCCTTCCTTCCTTCCTTCCTTCCTTCCTTCCTTCCTTCTTTCCTTCTCCCCTTTCTTTTCTTTCTTCTTTCTTTTGCCTTCTTCTCTTCTTCAAACTTATCTTCTTCCTCAATTTCCTCTTCTTTTTTCCATTGCTTCTCTTCTAACTCTCCCTTCTCTTCTTCTTTCTCTTTTCTTTGAAACAAAAAAGCAAAATCAAGCAAAACAGATCTACACCATGACCATATCCAGTAACACATGACAATCTACATCCCACCTCTCTTTTAGGTTCCATACTGATATTATAATTGTAAAACAGAGCTCTAGTAAGCAAGCCATGTTACAAAAGTAAAAAGTGTATACTCCTGAAGTATATAATTTGGCTCTGGTTTAAACAATAATTTTGAATATGCCATAATATAGTTTACTTTTCTTTTGTGTGTGTGTGGCAATTGATGTCAAGTGATTTGCTCAGCTAGTAAGTGTTCAAATTTGAACTCAGGTCCTTCTGACTTCGGAGTTGGTGCTCTATACACTGTGCCATCTAGCTGCCCTCATAGGATAGTTTAGAGAAAGATAATTTTGGTTAATATTTTTTCAAAACATTATTCAAAATATATTTATCTAATGATGGATCTCAAGAATAAAATATGAAAATGTGAAATTAATACTCATTAGCCAAGTAGGTCATGTTCTATGCAAAATTTTTATCAATGGCTTGGATGAAGAAGGCACAGATGGCATGCTTATCAAATTTGTGAATAGTATGAAGATGAGAGAGCAACTGTTAAATATGGTGATCCAAATGATGATCCAAAAAGATCTAGATAAAGTGGAATGTGATCTAGAGGACTGAAACTAGCAAGATAAATCTGAATAGGGATGAATGTATTCCTGTGTGTTAGACCAGATACTTGTAGAAAAGACGTTAAATCTTCCACCTCACTGGGGTATTTAGTAGATTGAAATAGAGACATAAAAAAGAATAAGTATAGCTTCCAAAGCCGACCCAGGGAATAGCTTTAAGTTCTGAGAGAATGTTATTTGTGAGGTTAATGAGTTTCCTTCCTCTGAACAGATTGATTGAAGATTAGGCTTCAACTTATTCTAATTGTATGGTAGATGTTTATAGACATAGTTCATGTCCCCTGCCAGATTGTAAGTACCTTGAGAACAGGAACTATATTATTTTCTTTGGGAATCCCTTAGCACAAGAAGTAATACTAATTATTATTATGGTGATTCTAGTTGACTATATAAATATGCTTACTCCCATACACACACACACACACACACACACACACACACATATATATAGATATAGATATATAGATATAGATATAGATATATAGATATAGATATATAGATATATACATACATACACAAATACAAATATATATATACACATATATAAAGACAGATAGAGACAGATACACATAGAGAGCACTTAAATGTTTACAAAGAGATTTATTTATGTGATCTTATTATCTCATAATCCTGTGAGCTGGCCACTTTTATTTATCACCCAATTTGTCTTGAATCACATAGCTAGGAACTGCCTGAGTTATAATTTGAACCTAGTTCTTTTTGACAAGACTGGAGCAATATACATTATACTATACTGCTGTCAAACATTTTGTTAAATGAATGCGAGAAAAACAATAGAAAATGCAAACATTTTCTTTCTTCTTCATTTTTCAATCTTCAAATCCCTTTCCACTTTGTATCTTGGTAATTTTGACAAAGGAGCACTGACCTGCAACATCTAATCATTAGATTATACGTGCCATGAGAACAGGGACTATTTTTTTTTTTACCTTTGTTTCTCCAACACTATAGTGCCTTTCCACAAAGTAGTTGCTAAAAAAAAGTACTTCTTAACTGTTGGATTGCCCATCTCCAGCCTAATTTTTCAGACTTAGATATTATTTTCTTTTGTACTCTATAGTCCAGGTAGACTGACTTATTTGCTGTCCTTCACATATGACATTCCATTTCATCTCCATCTTTTGCACACACTATCCTCCATGCTTCTTACACATTACTTTTTATGCCTCCTAGAATCCCTAGCCTTCTTCAAAGTTTAGCTCATCTACCCCCTCTTATTTGAGACCTTACTGGTTACTGATAAGGCTGCTAGTGCCTTTATACACCCCGAAATGTTCTTAGATTTACATCATATACATAAATTATTTGCTTAGGTGTGTGTGTATGTGTATGTGTATAAATTTGTATACGTGTGTATGTATGTGTGTGTATATATATATATATATATATATATATATATATATATATATATATATATATTTACCCTGAAAAAAACGTAAGGTTCTTGAGGGCAAGCACTGATTTGGTTTTCTTTGTATCCTCAACATTTTGCACAATGTCTGGCACTAATGCTTAATAATGGTTGTTGAATTCATTGATTCATTAAATGAAGAGCAATAACACTATTGTGCCCAAAAAGGGCCAGCTTACAGGGAAGAATGTAATGTCATCTGAAGAACATTAGAAGGAAAAAACCTTCCTACCAGATGTCCATCACAGATTAATAATAAAAAATTGACAGTTATATAGCACTTACTACATATCAAGCTCTACGCTAATGCTTTATAATTTCTAATTTATTTCATCTTCATAATAACCCTAGTAGATAGGTGCTATTATAATTTCCATTTATCAGTGAGGAAACTAAGGCAAACAGAGATTAAATAACTTACCCAGAATCTCATGGCTAGTCAGAATTTGAATCCAGATCTTCCCAACTCTAGGCCGAGCAATCGGTCCACTGCATCTCACCTAGGGACAACTAGGTGACAACTATAGGGACAAAATACTCTGAGACAGTGCAGACTTTCAGAAAGGAAGTTTGCTTTAGCAAGATTTCATAAAAGGAACATTTTTTGCAAACTATACTTTTTTCCTGATTCTTGATGGAATAAATGTGGTCATTATGATCACAGGTGTCACTCCTAAAGGGCATTTTATTGTTAAGATCATTCTTCTTAGAGAAGTCAAAGTTTATTACTACTCATTCTTACATACTATAGAATAGAATCTGTAAGGGTTGATGAAGGAAAGGAATAGATGATTCAGTGATTTATACACTTTAATCATAACCTTGTGAAATAAATATGGGGTCTTTTCAAGAGCTTTGAGCAGAGAACCATAGTTACCTAAATGCCAAGAGGATGCTAAAAAGAGAGATAATGAGCATCAAAAGATAAACTTGGTCTTTCTTGGCAATTATACTCAGGCCTGGGCTTAGTTGTACCTGCCATTATTAAAAAATTCAGCCTCTTCTTTGTGTTTAGTTGGGTGTACAAAAGACAAAAGTACTCCATTCTTTTCTATGGCTCCTAGAATCCCTATCCTTCTTCAAAATTTAGCTCAAGTACCCCCTCCCACTTGAGACTTTACTGATTCTTCCATATATATGTGTGTGTGTGTGTGTGTGTATTTACATATAAAAAGTGTGTGTGTATATATATATGTATATATACATATATACATACATATATAAAGTGCATATATTATAGATCTGCAGAGAGAATGTACTTGTTGCACCCAGGCCCATCCCCCAAGGAGAAATTCCATTGGTCCTGTCCCTGAGGGGGACAAGAGGAAAAGCCTTTGGGAATTCTCTCCCAGGGTGGGCCAGTTCACATTCCCTAAAGCCTATGATTATGTTCTTTGATCCTTAGAATTATCGAGGAAGAAACACTTCTAAATAAAGGCCCTCACACTGTGGTACTTGAGACATTTCCCGACATTTCTACTTGATATGACATAACATCAGATGTAGACTCTTAAGATGGAAAATTACTAATATCCTTCCATTTCGGTTTTAATGGGAACATTTTCAAAAGGTTTGTTGATGGCAGGTCCTAGGAACATTTCAACCTCCTGTACTAAATAAAGAACAGAAAGGAAGCACAGCCATTAAAAGACTAAGCCCTGTTGTGCCCTCTGAGGAGCCTGGGATTGACGGAGACCACTCCTTCCAACCTCCCCTTCAAACCATTACAATTTATCTAAAGGATCTCAGCCAGACGATAGCAGGAGGTCGAGTCTGCTTTGAAACACCAAATATAATACTTACGTTTGAGTAAGATATGTGGCAACTATTGCCTGGAACTTTGGCTTAAAAATGATTTCCCTTGAAATAGTAAATCACAGAAAAAATCGGGTCACGAAATGTGAGCAGTGATAGTGAGAAGCTCAGGGACCATCAAGTGCTCTCATCCCCATCTAGTCCGAGAGACTCTAAGTCATTTGTCCAAGCACACAGCCATACTTGTCAGCAAAACCAAGGCATCCTCAGATCTCTTGATTCCCCTTCAAAGCTCTTTCCACGACATCACAGTCTCAATAAAACAAGAATGAGAATGGATGATTACATCAATGTAATATGCTGCACTGGGGAAGGATCTATGTTTATTTTTTATTTTCAACAGTTTTCAGTGGTGTCTGTGATAAAAATGATAACAGAAAAGGCTTTGGTCAGTTTTTGAGTATGTATACTGAGACATTGTGTTACAATGCTGGACTCGGAATCAGAAAAACCAGCCCAAATTCTTATTAACTCTGTGACCCTGGACAAGCCACTTAAATTTTTCATGAACTCAGTTTTCTCACTTGTAAAATGAAGGGGTCAGATGGCCTCTCAAGTCCCTTCCAGCTCTAAATTTCTGATCTATGAACTTTTATTTCTTTGAGGTTTAGTTTCCTCATATAAAAAATGGGTATTATAATAATAGCACCTAGCCCTCAGGTTTATTATAAGGGATGATTGAGATAGATAGTGTACAAATATCACTTTGCAAATATTACAGTGTTAACTTTTTATTTTATAACTTTATTTAATATTTCCAGTTGCATTCAAAACAATTTTTTTAATATTTGTTTTTTAAGATTTTTGAGTTCTAGGTTCTCTCCCTTATCACCGCCCACAATTAAGAAACCACAAGTGAAGTTATGCAAAACATTTCCATAAAAGTCAAATGGTGAAAGAAAACATAGATTATCTAATGATAATAAAACCTTGAAAAAATAAGTTAAAAAGAGAGAGAGAGAGAAAGAAAGCTTCAATCGGTATCAAACACAATCAGTTTCTTGACTGGGTATGGATAGGATTTTTCACCATAAGTCCTTCAGAATAGTTGTGGATTGTACAACTGAGAATAATAAAGTCATTTAGAACTGGTTATCCCAGAAAATTACTATTTATTTGTATACAGTACATTTTACTTTGTTCATGGAGGACTTTCATGGTTTTTTTTCCTGAGATCATCTAGCTCATCATTTCCCAGAGAATGACAATATTCCTTCACACCACAGTTTCTTGAGCTATTCTCCAATTGATAACATCCCTTAAATTTCCTTTTTTTTGCCCCAAGAAGAGAGCAGTTATGAATGTTTTTTGTACATATAGGTCATTTTTTCTTTTTTTCTTTCAAATCTCTTTTGGTATTCATACCTAATAGTGGTGTTGAGAGGTCAAAAGATATGCATGAATTTATAGTCCTTTGGGGACAGATCATATCTTTTGATTATTTATCATTTGGGACTTGGCTCTCTTAATTTTTTTATGAATTTGACTCAGTTGCCTCTATGAATAAGAAATGAGGCCTTATCAGAGAAATTTGCTTCGAAAATGTTTTAATAATTCCTATTGCTAATTGTATCTCCCCTCCATTTATTCTCTCTCCTTTCACCCTGTCTCTTCTCAAAAGTGTTTTGCTACTTATCACTCCCTCACCCATTATGTTCTCTCTTTTATCACCCTCCCCCTCCTCCCCTATCCCATTGCCCTTCTATTTTCCTGCAGGATAAGATAGATTTCTATACCCCTACTTAATATGTATGTTATTTCCTATTTGAGCAATTCTGATAAAAGAAAAGTTCACTCACTCATCCTTTCTTTGTCTTCTCCATTGTAAAAAGCTTTTTCTTTCCTCTTTTTTATGGTCGATAATTTATACCATTCCACTTCTCTCATTGCCTTTCTTCCAGTACATTTCTCTCACCCCTTAATTTCATCATTTAAAAAATATTTTATCCTTTCATATTCTACTCACATTTATGCTCTCTGTCTATATATACACGCCTTCTAACTGCCATAATAATGAGAATGTTCTGAGTTACAAGTATCATCCTACCAAGTAGGAATGTAAGCAGATAAACCTTATTAAGTCCTTTATGATATCACTTTCCTGATCATCTCCTTATGCTTCTCCAGACTCCTGAATTTGAAAATCAAATTTTCCACTCAGCTCTGATCTTTTCATCACAAATGCTTGAAAACCCTTTATGACACCAAATAACCATCTTTTCCTCTGAAGGATTATACTCATTTTTGTTAAGTAAGTTGATTCTTGGTTATAATCTTAGCTCCAATGCTCTCCACAATATTACATTCCAAGTCCTCTGGGCCTTTGTCCTTGTGTTATCCTGACTGTGGCTCCATTATACTTGAATTGCTTCTTTCTGGATGCTTGCAATATTTTTTTCCTTGAGTATTAGAATTTGGCTATAATTTTCCTGGGGGTTTTCATTTTGGGATCTCTTTCAGATTGGTGGATTCACCCCCTACTTCTAGAATATAAGGACAGTTTTCCTTGATAATTTCTTGAAAGATGATGTCCAGGCTCTTTTTCTGATCATGACTTTCAGATAGACCAAAAAATTTTAAATTATCTATTGTGGATCTATTTTCTAGGTAAGTTGTTTTTCCAATGAGATATTTCACATTTCTATTGTTTCATTTTTTTGTTTTACTTTATTGTATCCTGATTTCTCATAAAGTCATTAGCTTCCATTTACTCAAATCTATTTTTTAAGGAATTATTTTCCTCAATGAGCTTTTGAACCTCCTTTCCCACATGGCCATTTTTGCTTTTTAAGGCATTCTGCTCTTCATTAGCTTTTTGTATTTCTTTTTGTACTTCTTTCAAGTCTTTCCCTAATTTTTTCCTCTATCTCTTTTATTTAGTTCAAAGTCCCTTTTGTGCTCTTTCATGGCCTGAGCCTTAATCTTATATTTCTTGCAGGCTTTGGATGTAGGAGCTTCGACTTTGTTATCTTCTAAGTGTATATTTTAATGTTTCTTGTCATCATAGTAACTTTCAATGGTCAGAAATTATTTTTGTTGTCTGCTCATTTTCCTAGTCTATTACTCAACTTTTAACTCTTCATTAAAGTTTCTGTTTCCAGGGTGGAGGGTGCCCTGTCCCAAGCTTCTGGAGTTTTGTGCTGCTATTTTTCAGAGATCCTCCTAGGAATCTGACCACAAGCCCTCTTTTCTGATTTGGAGCTATTAGGAGTGCCCCAACTCCACTGTAGCTGTAAGATCTGGTGTGCTAAAGCAACACCCCACAATTGGGAAGGGGCTGGGTTGGGGCTGTTAGTGCCTGGCTGGGTCTGTATACTAGACTCCCATTCCATTGCTACAGACTTTCTGAGACCTTGCTGGTGTCCCAAGTCAGGAGGTCCAGAAGCCTCCATTACTGTTGCTGATTCAGAGGTCCCGCCTCACTGATATTGGGGTCTGGGAATGGAATGGGTCCAAGGGCTGTGCTGGGATTGTGTGCTAACCTCCCTCTCTGGTTCCACAGACCTTTTCTGCTCACCTTCCAGGTCTTCTTTGGTGTCTCTGTGCTGAGAAATCTGGACGCCACCAGTACCACACTGATTCATTCAGAAGTCAAAGTGGAGCTGGACTGGAACCAGGGCTGGGTCTGGAGTCTGGGGTCCAGGCTATGCTAGTACAGCCTGCATCAGAACTGCATGCTGGACTCTTATTCTGAATTTTTCTGCTGAGCTTCTAAGTTGTCTTTGGCTGGAAAATGTTCTACTCCATCTTTTGGGGTGTTCTGATGCTTTAAAATTTGTTTAGAGTCATCATTTAAAGGAATTTGGAGCAGCTTAAGGGAGAGGTTGGTCTAGTTCCTGCCTTTATTCCTGCATCTAAGGTACTAACTTTAAAATATTAGTTATTATTGTTATTATAACAATGAAGAAGTGAAATCTGGATAAATAAAATACATATATCTCTTAGAATTTTAATTTAACTTAATGGATTGCTTCTCTTCAGAGCCTCTGCAAAACTTTCTGTGAAAAAAATTCACTTTGTTTTGGAAGAACTCAAGCATTTTATATTCCTCTTAAATATTAATTTCAATTGTTATCATACTTGGAGAGAGAAAGAGAGAGAAAAAACAAGAGAGACAGAGACAGAGACAGATGTATGGATGGATAGATAGATAAATGGATGGATGGATCAATTGATAAATCAAGGGATAGATGAATGGATTGATAAGATCAGTAGATAATAGATAAATAAGATAGCACTAAGAAAGAGATAAGGTTCAAGCAAACAAGATAGTTCTAACTTCAAAGAGCTTATATTTTCATGAAGAAAGATAATTCATAAAGAAGAATTATAAAGGGTAGAGAAAGGAGAAGATACGTGTTAGGGTAAGATTCCTGTCAAAAAAGATGAACCCACATTTGGGATTTTGTTTGCAAAAATACTGGAGTAGTTTGTTATTTCCTTCTCCAACTCTTTGTACAGATGACAAACTGAGGCAGATGGAGTAAGTTAGTGCCTAGGGTTACACATCTAATAAGTATCTGAGGCCAGATTTGAACTCTAGAAGATGAGTTTTCCTGACTCCAGGACCAAGGCTTTGTACACTTAGAACTCAGACACAGTATACTGTGCCATCCAGAATATTGAATAGTGTCTTCTTGTGGCTTCTGTTATAATCTGAGTATGGTGACAGTCTCATTTCTCCTCCTCCATTTGTTTTGATAGAAAAGTACTGCTCTGTCTTCTATCTTGTCAGTTATCAATAATAATACTTGCCAAGATAAATTTAATAAAGAGGAAAGTTTAAAAAACATTGAGCTTCTAGGGCAATTTAAATAAGTGATTGCTTTCAACAAACATCAACACTTATAAAGGGAGGAGAAGTATGGCCTTTTTACCTTTGAATACATTGTGGTTTACATTATTCCACCCATAATTTCATGTTCCAGCTTTGAAATAATTAGGTCTAATGGCTTTAACAATCAATCAAGTGTTCGGTAATCCAATAATAAAATAAAAGCCTTACTCTTTAAATCTTAAAATCAGGAAGAATAATAATAATCAGGCATTTATGTTGTATTTTTAGATTTTCAAAGCATTTTAAAGATAGCTTCTTTTTTGATTATTGCAACCTTTTGAGAAATTATTATCCCCATTTTGCAGTCTGAGAGGTTGTGAATCGCTCATGATCATATAACTAGTAAATGAAAGAAGAAGGATTGGAAGCCAAGCCTATCCTATGTACAAGTTCATCCACTATACATTATTGCTTTCAAGGAAAGGTAGTAGTTCTTCACTTGTTTTCATGGCTTTGCTTTAAAAATACTGTTGTTGATATTTAAGAATAATAGAAAAGTCATAATATTCTTTGTAAGGAAATTATAACCATTTTATTTATGTTAAATTCATTATTAAATTTAAATCCATCAATAAATACTATCTATCATATCTTATAGTGGCCATTTCAAGGAAATATTTTTATCACCCAACAAGTGCTTAGGAACTAGTATATGAAAACTTTATTCCAATTGTGAATCCTTCTGCCCAAATTACCTTTTAATTGAAATATATATATATATATATATGTATACATATATTTTTTCAGTTATTTATATGTATCATTGTTGATATATATACATGTTATACACTAAAAAATATACGTTTCCCCTCGTTCCCAGTAAATTTTTTAGTTTGTTAGAAGGTAGGAGCTATTTGTTTTTTGTCCTTGTACTTAGAAGAGTATCTTTTTTTAAAATACTGTAGGTATTTAAAAATGCTTATTGAATTGTCAAATTGAATATACTTATTACTAGGGGCTGGGAGACACTTGAAAATTTTAAGTATTAATATTTCTTATCTTCCCTATATTTTATTATTATTTTGGGGGGGGCTGAGGCAATTGGGATTAAGTAACTTTCCCAGGGTCACATAACTAGAAAGTATTAAATGTCTGAGGTAGGATTTGAACTCAGGTCTTCCAGACTTCATCATGGGTGTGCTGTCTACTGCATCATCTAGCTGCTCTGTTTCCCTATATTTTAGCAGCTACTAGATCATGCAATGAATGAAACATTGGGTCTTGAGTCAGAAAGACTTAAATTCGACAGTAGCTGTGCAACACTAGGTAAATCACTTAAACTCTATCTGCCTCCCTCAGTTTCTTCAACTGTAAAATAGTATCTACTTCCCAAAGTTTTAGTGAGGATAAAATTAAAATGAAGTAAAATTTGTAAAATGCTTTGCATAGCACCTGGCATGTGGTAGATGCTTAAAAATCCTTATTTATTTCTTTGGAGGAAAAAAACCAATTAGTTAATCCTTTTAAATTTTTCTGTAGAAACTAGGTCATTTTATACCATTTAAGAATCTTTTGAAAATTTACTACCATTACATACTGCAAAGGTTGGTTTGGTGGATGTGGGTAGAAGTAGATGGAAATCTGCCTTAAATCAGAGATATTTTACTGTTAATGATGGTCTTTATAAAAAAAAAAACCTATCTTTACTTGGTTAACAAGATATCTTTTATATATAATAGATAAAATGGATGATCATCTGCCCAGGATATGAGTAAAGTGAAGGAAATGAGATCAATGTCTTTATTTTGTAAAGAGCAAAAGGGGGGAAAAAGGTTGTTTTTTCTACTTATTTGTCTAGGTTGTCATCTTCTAACTCTCCAAAACATATACAACATTCTAGTTTGCAACAGGATTATCTGTGTCAATGGCTTCTCTCTACAAGATTGTTAGAGCCTGGGGTTTAGAGAAAAGAAGGATTTATCACTTTTTCCCTGAACTATGCAACAATTTCCTTCCTTCTAATCCATCTTTTCTCTAGTATATGTTGCAAATAAACTTCCTCCTATATTGGTCAGTCCAAGTCTTTCTTCTAATCAATAGGTGCCATATATATATATATATATATGACTTCCCCATTAGATTGTAAACCTCTAGAGGGCAGGGACAATCTTTTGCTTCTTTTTGAATCCCCAGTGCTTTGCACTATATCTGACACATAGCAAGCACTTAATATTAATATTGATTGACTAATGATTGGAAATGAATTACCTTTATCTGCAAAACTTATCACACACTCAGGCTTTAGCATAGTAAGTATTTAATAATATAGGTGATTCTTGAATTTGATTGGATACAGGCTTGGCATATTAGAGGCAGAACTTGAATTTAAGAATTTTTTTTTTTTAGATCTAGTTTTTGAGAACATACTACTTTTTGTAGATTGGGTCTACATTGACAATTTTACTGTTGCAGACTCAAACATTTGTATCATGTCTGTTGAAAAAAATAAAAATTTTTGTAATAATGAAATATCTTTTATCCAGTAAGTCTTCCAACTAAGACTAAAGAATAAGAAACAATTTTGAAAAAAAAAAATTAAGTTGTCATAACAGCTTCCAATAAATGTGAAATTTGCTTATAATGAAGGAATTTGGGAGCAATTTACATTAAAAGTAAAATTTTTATGGGAAACAAATAGTTCCTAAGATAGCATAAAATAAAAGTGATTGATGAAAGAAAAGTTTTATTAGGCAAAATAAGTGCAAAAGGGAGCTGTATATATGTTAAAATCTAATTTTGCTATCTAAAATCCTAAGTTATAAAGTGATCAGTCATTGCAAATATTGTCTAAAAAGAAGTTGCCTAAAAAAAGGAAAGAAAGCACATTTATATGAAAACATGGATAGCAATACTTATTGTAGCAAAGACAAGATAATCTCCTATCAAACAGACAATGGCTAAAAAAATGTGATATGTGAATATAATGGAATATTATTGTACTGGGAAAATGACAACCACAAGGCATTTATATGTAAGAAAGCTTAAATGGACTTATGCAAAATGAAATTAGTGGAAATAGAAGAAAAATTTACATAATAACTGTAATATAAGAAGTCATCTTTGACTCTAGAATTCTGATGATTTAGAAGTCAATGACAAATTATGACTTAAAAAGATCAGTGATGAAGCAGATCTCCTGAATCTTGGCAGAGAGGTGATGGAGTAAAAGTGCAGAATGAGATGTACAGTTTCAAATTTTGCCAATATGCTGATGTTATTTCGTTTGACTATACTTACATATTTTGGAACTCATTTGGGTGGGGTTCAAGGAAGATAATGTGAGAAAGAATAGAGTTGCAAAAAAAGAGGAGGAGGAGAAAGTGCATCAATAAAATATAAAAAATACACAGAAGGGAAGCAAAAAAATTCAGAAGGAACACAAAAGGGCAATTTCATTACTTTCCTGTTAAATTTATGTTTTAAAAAAACAAAATACATATAGCAGAAGTTCACATTCTTTTTCTTTCTCGTCCTTTGTCTTCTTCTTTACTAGAATGTTTGCTGATTATTGTCTGTTAAAAATAAGAAAATTTAGAAAAAAAAATTACCTGTCATTACTTGCTACACACACACATACACCGAGACAGAGAGAGAGAGAGAGAGAGAGAGAGAGAGAGAGAGAGAGAGAGAGAGAGAGAGAGAGAGAGAGAGAGAGAGAAGGGGGAGGAAGGGAGAGAGAGAAACACACACACACACAGAGAGAAACAGAGAGGAAACAGGAAACATGGAGAGAACAGAGAGAGACAGAGTGAAAGAGCATTCAATAAGAGAGTTTTCCTTTATTATTTATGTTTATTTGTTGTACAGTCATTTTTCAGTCATGTCTGACTGTGATAGCATTCAGGATTTTCTTGGCAAAAATACTGGCATGGTTGCTATTTCCTTCTCCAGATCATTTTATAGATAAGGAAACTGAAGCAAACAGGGGTTAAGCGATATGTGCAGGATCACATAGCTAATAAGTGTCTGAAGCCAGATTTGAACTCTGAAAGAGGGTCTTCCTGATTTCAGGCACAGCACTTTATCCACCTTGCCACCTGGTTGCCCTAATGTTTATTTAGAGAGAGTTAAAGCTCAAAGAGCTTCATTGAGTGCTTTCAGTATTAATATTTCTTTCTTCTGGCTGAGTTACAAGTAACATTTTAGTATTCTTCAGTAATACTGCTTTAAAAAAAAACCCTAGAGATTCCAGGAAGAGAATATATGCTTTCTGTCTTTTAAAATCTAAGCTTGTGACAGCATTTCAGGACTCTTTCTTTGGCAGAACATTTTCTCAAATTTAAAATGAGATTGTAAGTACCTGCTGTCTTAACATCTCTCAGTTCCATGAATCATTGCTTTAAGATAAAATGGTTGGATATTACATATTTTCACAATTTCTAGACATGAACATATATGTATTTATACACATTACATAGAAACACATATGTATATACTGTAATATACATATGTATATATATATATATATATATATATATATATATATATATATATATATATATATATATATATATGATACATGGAAGCTATTAGAATGACAAGTAGAGGGGGAGATGAAAGGACACAAACAAAAGAGAAAAAAAAATCATGCACTCAAAGAGCTCAGAATTGCTACCATTGTGGTGGTAATGCTGTAGATAAACCCAACTGTCTATACATAATACAGAAAATAAGAAACTGAGGCAAAAGACTTTTGTCATCCTTTGGACAAAACACCCATTTCTTACTTAGGTCAGCTCATTTGCAACATAAAAATGGTACAGTAATGAATGGAAACTACCAAGCCATTTTGAAAATGTAAAATGATTTTTACTAGAAATGATAATGCTAAGGAATAATGTGCTCCACTGAGAGGAACAATTTTTTAGAGACAGTAGAAAATAGCTACATTATGATCACAAAGCATTCTGAAAATGGAAAGGGCAATAGCACTTAGAAAAAAGCAGAGAAAGAACAGTAACAGATTCAGACAATAGTCATGTAATAAATACTCATTTGGCAACAATGGACTATGCTATAACTTACAACAAAATAAAAATAGAAAAGCCTTTATCTACTAAAGAATTATGATTGATTAGGGAAGCAGTGAAGATGTAAACACAAAGGTAAATGGCTTACTAATATATAAGAAAATAGATAGCTATGATGTAGTCTGAAGGAGCCTTGGACCTGTAATAAGTCTTGGGGTCAAAACTTAGTATTATCACATCCTAGTGTACAACTTTAGGCAGTTCACTCTACTTCTCTCACCCTCAGTTTCCTCATCTTTAAAATGGGTATAATAATACTCATAATTTTTAACATGATTATTCTAAGGAACTAATGAGATAAAGTATATAAAACACTTTCTAAACAATATTGTAGCTCACTATTATTAAGAGCTTAAGGATTTAAAACATATAAGTTTTCTATTTTTTAAAATGACATACATGAACATATATATATATATTTATATAAAACACATATATACCCATTTATATTTAATGTACATATGTGTGTATATATGTGTGTGTGTGTATGTATTTACAATATATGGAAGATATTGGAGTAAAAGGTAAAAGCAGGCATGAAAGACAGGACAAGAACAGGAGAAAAAAGTCAATTGTACTCAAAGAGCTCAGATTCACTACAAAGAGATTCTCTTTACCTATATCACAAAGGTACTGTAAAATATATTACTATTAAGAAACAGTGCTTCATGCAGTTCAATCGCTAGATTTTATTGAATATAGCTCCAGGGAGAATGACTTCACATTCGTGTTTCCTGCTGCCCTTTCCTCATTTCCATTATTAATGCTTTTTAAAAAATAGAATAAAAACATTTTAATTAACTGAAGAAAGATATAATATTAAGAGGGGGAAAATATCTCCATCCTATAGTAAATATTTTCCTTAGATCAGCAGTCAATAGCAATATATAAATTGAACTCACATGTGAGCTTGATTTTTGCCCAGCTTACAGAATGTTTTTTGTTGTCGAATGTAAATCATAGAATCCCAGACCTAGAAAGCATCATTTGCTTTAATTTCATTATACAAAAGAGAAAACTGAAGTCCAGAGAAGTTAAATATTTAGGGTTCTACAACTATTTAATGGCAGAATAGGAATTGGAACATAGCTCAATATATTAACTCACTATACTGCATTACCTTCCTATTTGATTTTTTAAATGCACTTTTTAAAACTTCTTTCTTAATCTGTTATAGATGTGAACATTCCACCTATTAATATATTTATCATTAATTAATCAATGGATATCACTTGATCATGTAGATAGATTCCTGGGAAAATAGCATAAAAATTATTGTTCTAGTATAAGGAACTAGACATACATTTTAGCTTCATTCACATTAGGAGATAAAATAGCTCACTTTCAATCATCATAGATTTTTTAAATGGGCATGACTTCTATTATCTATTTTTATTAATTTTAAAGAAAGCTGAATATTTTATCCAATATATCAAATTGACAAGGCTCTAAAATCTCCATGAGATGGAAATTTGTGAAAGCTCGGATCCAGGAGTCAATGAAAAGAAACCAGCAGGACTATTTACATATTAATGCAGAATTTTTCAAACTGTGCTGGATGAAACCCTGGTTTTCATGAGAAGTGAGCAGAGATTTTATAAGTAAATTGTGATGATAGGAATATTTTTGCTATTGAATATTAAAAATGAAATTATGTGTACATCAAAATATTATGTGTCTTTATTATCAATGGGTATTTAACAAGTGTCAGACACTGTCGCCACAAAACAGCTATGCTGCTATGACCATACTTGAAGCATTTCAGCCATAGCTTGCTGCTAGTCTTTGAGAACCAAAGGTCATCCATATCCTGCTGAGGCATCTGAGTAGAACTGTATCATACAATTTACTGAAAATGTAAAGAATATCTCATTGTGCTTATTGTTTGTTGACGTTTAAAAAGTGTGCAACTAGAAGACAAATTGCCTCCCTCTCAAAGGTATTCTTCCAACAAGGTGACTCCCAGTGCAGATGTCAAAATCATATAACATACCTTGAAAGATAGAACAACAAAGATATATTTGTTTAACAAACTTCTTACCAATAAGATCAGGTGAGATATAACATAAGGAAAGATAAATTTGCCAAAGGTTTTTGTCACTGTCATGTAGGAAATCCAGCACAGAATACAAATTAAAGAGCAATTTCCTATAGATAATTCAGTCCTTTGGAAGCTTTTATTGATCTAAGACATTTTAATGATGGACATTTCAGAGCCTCAAATAAATAAATAAAATCTCTCCTAAATAAATATCTCTCAAAAAAGTTTTGCTTAACCATCCACATGTAAAAACCAAGTAGATAAAGAATAAATGTCCTTGAGATTTAGTTTCCATTAGTACTTTATCTGAGACAAATACTGAAAATGGCGAGGAACCTAGCTAAGAATTGAACGGGGAGAGAGAGAAAAATATGGTGAAGGTAAATATTACTTGAAGTTACTAGAGGTGTTGTTTAGTTCAGAGAAGTGAAGGTGAGGGTGAAGGACAGGAGAAGGAAAAGGAAAGGACAACTAAGAGATTCTTCAACTCTTTGGAAAGCTGTCATATGAAAGGATTAAATTTGCTTTGTTGAGTTTTAAATGGTGGCACCAAATGGTGAAAGTTATAGAGAAATTTCAGCTTAACATAAATAGGGGGGGGAGAGTTGCTAACTATTAGAGCTGACCAAAAAAATATTGTGCAATGGAATGGCTGCCTCCAGTGACTAGTGACTTCCCCATCACCACAGGCACTACAAAGCCTGGAGACAGGGACTATGTCTTATTCATCTTTGTAATTGCCTTAGTACCTGACAGTGTAACTTGGGCATATTAAGCCCTCCACAAATATTTTTGAGTGCATAAATAAATGAGTAAATGAATCCCCAAGGTTAAGTTCAGCTTTCACTCATCTCCAGCTATATATTTTTTCATGCTTCAGAGGATAGCAAATTGAAATTCTGTCATTTTCTGGTGAAAGATGTGAGCTGTCAATTCCTAGTTTTATCACTGCCAAGCTGTGTGATTCAGGCTACTTATTATACCAGTCTATACTTCAAATTACTCAACTAAGAAATAGTTTTTAAATTGTGAACTGCCCAACAGGTGATATTAATAGATTTAACCAACTGGTCCCTGTAAAAATATAAATATTAAAGGTGGATATGTTATTTTGTCTTTTTATTCATGCAAATATACCCTGTGCTTCTGGAATATGAAGGATATGTTTATAAACAACATTTTAAAGAAATGACTATTACATATAAAATGAATAAAGAGATATTTTATGTATCTATGAATCTTTATATCTATTTATGTATCTATCTATGTACCTATTTTCATATTTGACCAAGCAATTTTCTTCCATACTAATCCAAACATGAGGGAGAGTTAGAAAGACCACTCAGTTTAGATTAGTGGGTTCAAATTTTAGCTTTCCTACGTATGACCTGTGTGACTTTGGGCAAATCACTTCAATTCTCAGGGCTTTAAATTCTTCCTTTGCAAAATGAAGAAGCTGGATTAACATGATCCATCATTCATCAAGGAAATCGCCAACCTTTCAATCATCCAGATTTGCAACCTGTGTCATTAATGACTTTTATTTCTTTCATATGCTGCTTATCAATCAGTTGACAAATCTTATCATTTCTCCCTCCCACAACTTCTTTCACGTTCCTCCTTTGTCTCTACTCATTTTGCTGTCCTCCCTAGTACAGATCCTTAACACATCTCGGCTGGATTATTGTAACAGTGTCCTAATTCATCTCTCTGTCACTATTCCCAAATATAATTCACACCTCCACCCAAGTGTTTTTTCCCCTAAATTGCAGGTATGACTATGTCACCCCTTCCCATTCACATACTTGAAAATTTTCAGGGATCTTACCTCTAGGACCATCAAAGCATTCACAAGGTGATCCTGTACTATCTCTGCCATTTTCATGTTACTCTCCTACACACAGTCTGTGTCATGAAAATTGGCTTTCTTGCAGTCCTTCACACAAGAGACTTTCTCTGCCATCTACATGCCTTAGCCCTATCCCATGCCTTCCTACATTAACATCCACTCTTGGAATTCTTTGTTTCCATCAACACTCAGCCTTATACATGTGTTTTTTCCTGATCTTTCTTGTTTCTAGTACCACCGCTCCACCAAGGGTACCTTGTGAGTGTATATATTTACATAGTTGTATGTGGTCTCTTAATTAAAATGTGAGCTCCTTAAAGGAAGGTATTGCTTCATTTTTATTTTTGTGTCCCCAGCAGTTAGCACAATGCCTCGTACTTAATAAATGCTCAATAAGTATCTAATGCTTGATTGATCATCTAGTGCTGAGTCTATAATACAATAACTTCAGTTCTGTCATGAACAGTGATAAGGTAATGAGGTTCCACCCTGAAAACCTACATTTGAAATGGGGTTCCTATACTTCTAGCATGCTAAAAGGCTTATAGTATACCACTTGAATTCAAGTACTGTTGGGGAAAAATAGCTGTCAGAAATGGATAACTTCCTCTTATACATAGAAATATCATATCTTTCTCAAGGCAGGCATTTTGAATCTGCATCAATAAAATTTAAAAGTCCCCCGAATACAGGTAAGCACAGTGAATGCCAAAATATATTTTTGCATAGTCTGTTTATCTGGGCTCTGTCAAATGTTCTTTTTCAGAGAATAATTGAATATCAAGGACTGCAATAAAACTTAAAGAGAGAATACAGATAAATAGATAGACAGGGGGAAAGTAGGTAGGTAGATAGATAGATGGAGCATTTATCAAGCACATATTAAATGCCAGGCGCTAGACTGTGGCCTGGGAATATACCTAGTTAATGGAAGAGCTAGAATTAGAATTCAATTTTCCGAAAGGAAAAATTAATAATGCCCCACATCTGATGAAATTGTATGTTTAAAGTATACTGTAGTGTTGGGAAAAGGGCCAGATATCCCTGGTGCCGGCATAGCAACCGGAGCCTTGGGCTGTGAGTAGCTGACAGGATATGATGTAGTAAGCGTTATGCATTTGGTGTTAAGAGATATAGAAATGACCCTCTTTTATATGGCAAGGTAGTGGAGATTTAAAGTTTCCTTTCTAACACTACAGAAGACCTGAAATTCCTTTATTACCCATCCCCTTAGTATCATATTAAAATGAAATAATTTTTTGAGGATTTCAATTTCAATAAAATGAAATAATTTTTTGAGGATTCAAATTAGTCTTTAACACCTAGTTTTAAATTAGTAGGTACAGAGTAGTGCTTTAAGACTGTTAAGTTCAAGTGAGGAAACATTTGGATTTTAGTTCAATCTTGTAACATAGATTTGGATAGTCTTGGATAATATGGGAACAGCTTGAGAATATCTTTGGGAGGGAGTATTCCCAATACCTTCAGGAAGGTATTGTTCCTGAAGGGAATAGTAAACCAAGAAAGAGGCATGCAAGGACCTAAATAACAAAATTCGTTTTCAACTTTGTAGAAGGCTTGTTCTGGAGTTGGATTAGTAGTATTATAAAGGCACATAGAGTAGTATAATGATGATAATAGGATGAATTATATTCATTTTCTCTGATTTATTCATTCCAGCAAGGGAGTGAATTCAATAGTACAAATATGATAATATCAATTTTACAGAGCAAAATAAACTTCATCAAAATATGAGGATTAAGAAGTTTGTCCAACAAAGAATTGGAAAGCGAATAGATGCCCATCAATTGGGGAATGACTAAATAAATTAGAATATATAAAAGTAATGGAATTTATTGTTCTATAAAAATGATGAATAAGCTGATTTTAGAAAGGCCTGGAAAGATTTACACAAATTGATGCTGAGGAAAACAAGTAGAACCAGGGATACATTGTACACAGTAACAGCAAGATTGTACAGTGATCAACTAAAGACTTGGTTCTTCTCAGTGGTTCAGTGATCCAGGGCAATCACAATAAACTTTGGATAGAAAAAAAAAAAAAAGAAGTTTGCTCAAGATCACTTAGCTGGTAAGTCATGGATTACCCAGTAGAATATGCATTCCTTAAGGACAGAAACCATTTTTCAGGTTTATAGATATATTTCTAATGCACAGTATTTAATAAGAGGCACTTATAAAAGGCTTGGTGCATTTGGTTTGCTTTATCCCAGAAATAAGACAAAAATAAAGTCTTTTGACTTCACATCTAGAGCTCTTTCTATTCTACATTGTTGACTTTCAAATCAGTAGTTGGATGGATATTTGATTCAAAAAGAAGAGTCCAGAATCTGAGGACAAGGTCAGGACACATTAATTTCTGAAAATGAAGTTATCAGGAATCATCACCTATTGGATAGGATCATTGTAAGACAATACTATTGGAGAAAGTTAATTGATGAAATTAAAGGACCAGACTGAGTTTTTCATAAAATATACCTAATATAAATGAAATCAGACAATTATTATGTGAGGTAATATAAGCTTTTGGATGACTGTTAAGAAATATTGAAAAGGGAGTGTTAGCATTTAATATGTATGGAATTGCCTGTCATCTAGGGGAGGGAGTAGAGGGAGGGAGGGGAAAATTTGGAAAAATGAATTATAAGGGATAATGTTATAAAAAAAATTACTCATGCAGATGTACTGTCAAAAAGAATTATAATTATAAAATTAATAAAAAAAAAGGGAGTGTTAGAAGAATGTTAATACAACTCTAGCTCTGTCCAAGGAAAACATGACCAATACTAGCTCTTTTAACTGAAATATCACTAAAATGGAGCAATATAGTCTATTGTCTGTATTAAATTAATGTGTGCCATTTTGGTAAACTCTAATTCTCTTTTTCTGAGTTTTTACTAATAAGCATCCATTAGATCTATGTTACTCTTTCTAGTGTCCCTAATTTCAAGAAGGAAAATAGCAGGTAGTTGTTTTTCAGACTGGGTATAATCATTATAAATTAATACATTGCCATTTTGTTTTATAATTTAATTTTTACTTGTGTGACATTTAGAGAAAAAGGGAAAAAGTTTTCTAAACTTTAAAATATGAAGACAAAACTCTAGGTCATGTTGTAGATGATAAAAAAAAAGAAAAAGAGGAAAACTAATACACTGTTGATGAAGCTATAATTGGTACAGCCATTACAAAAATAATTTGGAATTAGATATGAAAAGTCAAGAAACAATTCACATGCTTCAATTCAGCTTACTGGATATGTACTCCAGTAAGGTCAAAAGAAAGTTCTATATATAAAATCTTAATTGTTGCCATAATTTATGATAATAAAAACACTGGAAACAAACTAAGTGCCCATGAATTATTGAATGGCAAAACAAAAACAAAAACAAAAACAAAACCACACATGTTGTAATATGTGAATTTAATGGAATATTATTGCAATTGAAGAAATATAAAGAATTTAGAGAATCATAGGAAGATAAAATAGAGGGAAACAGAGAAAATAAGAGAAAAATGTATACATTATTACCATAATTTTATAAATGAAAACAATACTAAAAATATGAATTGAATTCAGATCAGTTATGATTGATCTTGATATGGAGGAGAGTTGTCAAATACACAGCCTGTAGCCCACATACAACCACAAACACTCTTGAATGAGGTCTGAACCAGGTTCCTATCTCATTTTAATGTGTTGGTATATTAATAAAACATTAATATAGAAACTGTGGTTTCTATATTATAATCCCCACAGGGATTTTGATGTATTGTTTCATGGTCTCTATTTCTATTTGAGTTTGATGCCATTAATCTAGAGAATAGAGGATGAAATACATTCAGTAGTTTGGTGGAGCCCTAGAGGTATGGAATGTTATGCTTTGTTGATTGGTTTTCCTTAATTGTTTTTCTTTATTACAAGATATAAATTTAGAAAAAAGTAGAAATCATATCTGTAAATGACTATAACATTAACAAGTAGTAACTTTCTGAAGAATGAAAAAAATATTTTATGACCCTTAAAGGTCCTTACAAGTGTATAATATTATCCTCTTGAGAGAGACAGAAAGAGAGAAGAAAAATTAAATAGAGGAAAGGAAAAATAGTATGCAGAATAAATTTTAAAAAGAGAGGAAGGGAAGGAGTGGTAGCTGAAGGAGTCAATAAGCCTAAAAAGAAAAGGAGAAAGGAAAAACAACTGTGTATATTTGAACATAATTAATAGATCAGCTGTTCAGTCTGAATTGGTTAAAAGGGTGCATTGTAATTGAGGTTTCTGAACAGGAACACTTGACCAGAAATAAAAGTCCCAGGTAGCATCATAGCTTTATAATTTCTTGTAAGCAAGTTGGTAAGTTTCCTTATTCTGGTATCATTTTAGGCTAAACAAGTGATTTCTCAGTATGAGCAAGGAGATATTATCTGGTCATTCTCTTTGCTGACATCATCTAGGTCAGTGACTGGAGAAGAGCTCTTTTTGCAGACATGCAAATTAACACAAGACCTTGGGCCAGAAAGAAACTGGGCCTTAAAAAAATTAGGCTAGAGGTATATGATGATTTGGCTAAAACTGAAGTATGACTCATGATACCCTCAGGCATGATAAGGGTAGAAAAGATTAGGGAAAGTTTTCCAGGCAGGTAAAGATTTTTTTGTAGCATGATTTATTTGATGAATGACTTTCCTATGATACACTACAAAATAGTGAAGTGAAATCATATTGAAATTAGAGTGAAGACTTGTGTTCAAATACAGGCTTTTCTTAGTTCCCAGGTCCTATCTGTATAATTTAACTACTCTGTGATTCAGTATCTTGATATGTAAAATGTGGATTATGACACTTAAATGACCTATCTCACAAGATTTGTTGTAGAGAATGTTCTTTGTAAAACTCAAATGCTATATTTTGTCCCAAAAGTCTTAAGGTAGCTTTGAGCACTTCAATATGTAATTTCATTTGATCTTTATTTACAACTCTCATAATATCTATGATATAGGTATTATTTTCTTTATTTCCCAGAAATAACTGAGAATCAGATAGATTAAGAGACTTTCCTAGAAATCAAGTTACTGGAACAGTACTTGACTTCATGTCTTCCTGAAAACATGTCCAATACTAGGTCCTATATAATAATGTACATATGAAAAAACAATTAACAGGTATTTATTAAGCACCAACATTGGGCTCGAGTATAAGATATAAAAGAAGAATTCACTCTTGACATTGTGCTAAAAAGATACTGTTAAAGAAAAAGGAAATAAATACTAGATTGTATTTATTAACAATGTCATATGATTTTCCAAGAAGTAAAATCCTTGCAGCAATCTTATAATTACTTAGATTATTATTGAAGTTAAACTTTTATTCTTTATTGATACAAGAAAATACAAAAAAAAACATAATAAGAGTTTCTGACACAGATAGTTTTTTGGTTTGCCAAACATGGTAATTATCACAAAAATCCTGTGAGATAGTTAAAATATTAGCCCTATTTCACAGATGAGGAAACAAAGGAATTGATAGATTAAATGACTTGCAGGAAGTTTAACCCAGTTGGAACGAGCACAATAAGAAATGCTTCCGGGTCTCCTGACTTTAGGGCCATCATAACATAGATGCTTCCAACTGAATTGAGTATTTTCAAATGCTTAATCATGTCCTGACAAAAATTATCCCCAAATTACATTTTAACAGGTCTTTTTCAGCTATGTTATCCACAAAACCTTTCTGAAGAGGTTTAACAAATTAACAAAGTGGGTTGATTTCTCTTCCCTGCTGCTAGTAATATAGCATCCATATGGCAGAAGACAAGAATGGGGGGCTCTTGATATCCACAAATTGGATTACTGGTCCTTAAATAACAGTTAGCTTTAATTAAGCCATCTTAATATACAACTGTATCGTAGAGGTTTCAGATGGATCATAGGACCCTTCCACTAGGGACAGCCTGCTGCTTACACATGGGTGTAAGAGGCAATAAAAGTTTTATAGGACAGAGATGAAAGGGATTTTGCTGACGTTAACTTTTAACAGCCAGTTTCTTAAAGAAGTTATCTTTCATTCTACTATAGTCATGCTCTGCTAATCATTCTCTAGTCCCAACTTCAATTTCATTCCTATTAAACCAAATACCTTTGCTTTGGCTCATGTTGGTACTAAGCCAAACTGCCTGGGGAACAGTTGGCAGTTGTAGGATAGTCCTGGTTTGCAAAGTGAGATTTGAGGTTGTAATGCATGAAGTCTCCTGCGTTTTGATGAGAATCCCATTAGGTAGAGTTTCTTTTTCCACTCTAAGATTTCTCTTAGATTATTTGTGTAAAATTTCTCAGATAAGTTATGTGGATAATTACTGATCATCTGCCCTTAATATTTCCATCTGTTCTTGGAATACTTCAGTACACAAATATGAGTTGGCATTAATTTTCCAAAATAATTGATATTTAATATCAGAGTAGAGAAAACTCATGACAGATATTTCTTGTTCTAAATTCTATTGTTGTTGTTCTTGCTGAATCACTCAGACACATCTGACTCTTTGTGATCCCATAGATAGCACAGCACCCTTTTGTCCTCCACTATCCTTCAAGGGTCCCACCCAAGTTCATATTCATTGTTTCTATGACACTATCTCTCAATTTCATCCTCTGTCATCCTCTTTACTTTTCATCTTCAACTTTTCCCAATATTAGGGGCTTTTCCACTGAGTCTTTCTTCTTATTATGTAGCCAGTGCATTTAAGCTTCAACTTCAATATTTGTCCTTCACCAAATAATCTAACTTAATTTCTTTAAGTATAACTGATTTGATATCCTTGTCGTCCAGGGGATTCTCAAAAGTCTTCTTCAGCACCACGATTTTAAAGTATCAATTCTGAGGAACTAGGCTTTCCTTATATAGAAATAAAACTTAACAAAACGGAAAACTTTCCATCATCACATCTTTGGAATTTACAGAATTCTAGGCACAGCACATTCTTGATAACTGTGGCCTCTTTGCATCTTTTTAGTAAAACAGACAAAAAAGCCTAAATGTTATTCAGTGATAGCCAAGAATTCCTCAAATTCTAAAATCCTGGAATTTTATTTAAAATATGGCTTAAATCTATTATTATCATTATTATAAAAACTAAGCAATAGAACATGTGGGACTGCCACATATTGGGCCAATGATCTTCTTGTCAGATTTGGGTTAGAATTTCTCTACTTGTTTTGTCAAATATATGGCCTAAATGAAATTTTAATTACAATATCATCCCTTCAAATGTTTTATCTGCTATATCTAGGCAGGTACCCCAGCTTCTTGATAGAGGGTAAGAGTATGGAGGAAGATACTCTTACTGGGTTAGCAATATGGGTGAAGAAATATGGGTGAAATATGTACAAGTGACTGTACACAGGTAGGAAAGCCCTGGGCCCCTCTTACCCAATATGTACTATTTTTAACTTTAGCAAAGATTTATCTAGGTCTTGTGTGTGTGTGCATGCGTGCGTGTGTATGTGCCTCTCTCTGTCTGTTCTGTTTCTATCTCTGTATTTCTGGCTCTCTCTGTCCTTTAACACTGGGTCTTCCTGTGTTGTTTAGGAGAGAAATTCAGAGACTGCTCATGATCCTGATACTACTACTAACTACTACTACTACTGACTGGTACTGGAGCTTTGACCTTTTCTGTTTCTAACTCAAATCAATTCACCCTTCCTTTGGCAATCTGGTGGTCCCTTTGCTCTCAGGGGCTCAATAATGCTAAACTTATGTAAGCATTCAATAAGCAAAGACTGATGCAGCTCATAACTCCCAAACTCAAGAGGTTGGTCAGCTTTAGCATCCTCAGTAAATACAAGCACAGACTACTATATGAGGCCCCTCCTTCATATGTATGTACATATGCATGTGTATCTCTTTCTCTTCCCCCTCCCTGCCTCCTCCTTTTTCCCTCCCCCCTTTTCCTACCCTCCTTCTTTCCCTCTCTCCTCTCCTTCTTTCCCTCCCTCCCTCTCCCTCCTTCTCTCTCTCCCTCCCTCTTTCTCTTCCTCTCTCTCTCTCTCTCTCTCTCTCTCTCTCTCTCTCTCTCTCAATCTCTCTGTCTGTCTCTGTCTGTCTGTCTCTCTCTCTCTCAATCTCTCTCTGTCTGTCTCTCTCTCTCTCAATCTCTCTCAATCTCTCAATCTCTCTCTCAATCTCTCTCTCTGTCTCTCTCTGTCTCTCTCTCTCTCTCTCTCTCTCTCTCTCTCTCTCTCTCTCTCTCTCTCTCTCTCTCCCCTTTCTCTGCCCCTTTCTCCCTCTTCCCCCTCTCCTTCCCTCCCTCCATTCCTACCTCCTTTTCTTGTCTCTGTCTCTTTCTCTCTCTCTCCTTTTCCCTCTCTTCCTCTCTCCTCCCTCTCTCCCTTCTTTCCTCCCTCCCCCCCCTCTCTCTCCCTCCTTCCCTCCTCCTAGATCTCTGCCTTGCTGTAGCAGAGGGACTTGCATAGCTCAATGAAACTATGAGGACATGATATCAAAGACAGAGAGCATGATGGAAAGTTCAAACAAAAGGTCATCCACTGGAGAAGGAAATGTCAAAGCACCATTGTATCTTTGTCAAGAAAACCCTATGGATAGTATTAAAATGCTAACAGATATGATATTGAAAGATGAACCCCTTGGTTTGGAAGGTAGAAGACAGAAGGATCTGTTGTAGAATGGTCCGGGGATCATGAAAAGTCAGATAGGACCAAACAACTGAATAAGAACAACAATAAGATCACACATAATATGTATGTATATGCATACACACACTCACACTCATATTCATACATATGTGTTTATATACACACATACCCATATGTGTACATACATATGTATATGTATATGTATATATGTTTGTTTGTGTGTGTATACTAATATATTTCCAAGCCCTTCCAAATCCAAATATCCCACAGGCAAAAAAAAAAAAAAATGCAGCCAGTTTTATATCTACTAGCAATAGGAATCATTCTCTACTCTCCTTAAGTATCAGCCTTGGTATGTTGGCAATTATATTTATTAGTAAATCAGCCTCATTCAATTCAGTGCAGCAATCATTTATTATTCACTCACTGTGTACAAGGTCCTAAACTAGGCACACAGGATTCAAAGGCAAAGGTGAGGCAATTTCATGGTTTTATTTTTCTCCTTTCATGCCTGAACATCTCAGACAAATCAATGTGGTAGAGTAGGAAAAACAAGAATACAGAGGGAAGAACTTTGACGCTTGAGTCAGAGGACATTCATTCAAATTTTCCCTATGAAGCTTATTATCTGAAATACTTTGGAAAAGTCATTCTACTTCATGAAATTTCAGTTTCTTTCTGTGTAAAATAAAGAGATTGGATAAGATGGCATCTGAAATACCTTCAAGTTTTAAACGGTACATTTAGGAGCCTATACATCTTCCCCAATCTTTTCACAGTGTCACCTGTACTCTCCTCTTTCTCTAACCTCTCAGAGCTCCAAATCCTGGAATAGTACAGAATTATAGAGAAAAACATTCCAATTAAGGGAAAACAGAATATCTAAAGAAAGTAACCTAAATACCATTTCCTCAGCGAAATTGAAATCAATAAACTTTCAAACTCCTATAGGTTCTGAATGGATGAAGACAGTCTGTAAAGGGGAACCCTTGCTTTTAGAAGGTTCTGCACCTTAAAAAAATTTTAAGGACTTCTCTTTGGATGGAATTGACCAGCTTGCCTCTGGATAAAGCATCTCAATCATTTCAGATCCAGCTTATAGTAAATAGCTGTTAGACTATGGGATTCTCAACTTGAAAAGCAAATAGTTTACATAGAATTGCAATTAATTGTTCTTTACATGTTTGGTAGAATTCACTTGTAAATTCATCTGGCCCTGGAAAATTAGGGAGTTCATTAATGACTTTTCCAAATTCTTTTTCTAAAATGGGACATATCTAAATATTTTATTTCCTCTTCTGTAACCTGGCCGATTTATTTTTTTTGTACATATTCATCCATTTTGGTTAGATTTTGGTGCCATAGAGTTGGCAAAATAATTCCTAATTATTTCTTTAATTTCTTTTTCATTAGTGCTAAGTTCACCCCTTTCACTTTTGATGCTGGTGATTTGATTTTTTTTCCTTTCCTTTTTCTGATCAAATTAACCAAAGGTTTATTTTGTTAGTTTTTTTTTTCATAAAACCAACTTTTAGTTTTGTTTACTAGTTCAATAGTTTTCTTTGTCTCTATTTTATTAATCTCTCCTTTAATTTTCAAAATTTCTAATTTGGCATTTAATTAGGAGTTTTTAATTGGTATTTCTCTAGCTTTCTTAGTTGGAAACCTAATTCATTGATCTTCTATTTCTCTATTTTATTTATGTAGCTATTTAGAGATATAAAATTTTCCCTACGAACTGCTTAAGCTACATACCATAGATTTTGGTATGTTGTGTCATTATTGTCATTTTCTTTCATGATATTATGGCTTGTTTCTGTGATTTGTTGTTTGAATCACTCATCCTTTAGAATTAGATTATTTAATTTCCAGTTGGTTTTTAGTCTATCTTTCCCTGGCTCTTTATTGAATCTGTATTTTATTGCAATGTGGTCTGAAAAGGAAACATTTACTATTTTTGCCTCTTTGAATTTGATTGTGAAGTTTTTATGCCCTAATACATGGTCAATTTTTGTACAAGTGCCAATGTACCACTGAGAAAAAGATGTATTCCTTTCTGTCCCTATTCAATATTCTCCAGAGCTCTATCCTATCTAGGTTTTCCAGGATTCTATTAACCTCCCTAGGTTTTTTCTTGTTTATTTTGTGATTAGATGTCTGATTCTGAGAGGAGAAGGTTGAGGTCCCTCACTAGAAAAGTTTTGCTGTCTATTTATTTTTTCCTGTAACTGGATTAAAATCTTCTTTACCACTTTGTGCATACACATTTAGTATTGTTACTACTTCATTATTTATGGTACCTTTTATCAAGATGTACTTTCCTTTCTAATCTCTTTTTAATAATATTTGTTTTTACTATGGCTTTATCTGAGATCGAAATTGCTAGCTCTGCTTTTTTTTACTTCAGCTGAAGCACAAAAAAATTCTGTTCCAGCCTTTTACCTTTTCTCTGTATGTGTCTCTCTGTGCTAAATATGTTTCTTGGAAACAAAATGTATTTATAGGATTCTGTTTTTTAATCCACTCTACTATTTGTTTACATTTTATGAGAGAGTTCATCTCATTCACATTAATAATTATGATTACCAGCTCTGTTTTCCCTCCATACTATTTTCTCCCCTATATATATTTTTGTTCTCTCTTTCTACCTTGTTCTTAATTGTGTGTGTGTGTTTTTTATGTATCCCACCTACTACCTTATTTCTTATCATTCTTCCCCCTTTCCCTTAGTAGGTTGTTTTTTTTAGCCCACACCACCCACTACCTTGTCTTCTCTCAACCCATTCCCACTTGTCTTACCATTTTTCCTAGTGTTTCTGCTCTCCCTTCTATCCTGTCCCTCCATTTTCTTTTCCTCCTTCTCCTCCTACTTCTTTGTAAGGTTAGATAAATTTCTCTACCCAACTGAATAATTAAATTATTCCATTTTAAAACCAAAACTGATGAGATCAATCTTCAAACAATAATCATTCCTCTCCCTCCTTTCCTCTCATTGTAATAGGTCTTTTGCACCTCTTCATGTGAACTAGTTGTCCCATTGTTCCTCCCCTTTTCTCTTTTTTTCCAATATAAACCATTTTCTACCTCTTGATATCTTTTTCTTTGATGTTATCACATCAAGGACCATTCACAACCACACTTTCAGTCCAGGTAGTACCCCTCCCTCTGTCTGCCCCAGCCACATATACAGTTTGCAAGAGTTACAGATATTATTTGCCTCTCTAGGGATGTAAACAGTTCAACTTTCAAATATATATATATATATTCCCCTGTTTACCTTTTTATGATTCTTCTCTTGCTGTGTTTATAGATTAAATTTTCTGTTTAGTTCTTTTTTTTTTCAATAGAAATGATTGAAAGTCTCTCACTTCATTGAAGCTCCATCTCCTCCCCTAAAAGATGATGTTGAATATCATTGGGTAGTTAATTTTTGGTTTGTAATCCCAAATCCTTTGGCTACCAGAATATGGTATTCCAGCCCTCTGATCCTTTATTTAGAAGCTGCCAGATCCTGAGTAATCCTTCCTGTTGCTCCTTCATACTTGAATTGTTTTTGTCTGGCAGCTTGCAGTATTTTTTTCCTTGAGATTATAGTTTGGAGTTTTGCAACAATGTTTCTTGGGATTTTCTTTGTGAGATCTCTTTTCAAAAGTAATCAATTATTTCAATGAGTATTTTCCCCTCTCTTTCTAGAATATTGGGGCAGTTTTCTTTAATGACCTTTTGTAGAATGCTATTCAGGTTCTTTTTTTGGTCATGGCCTTCAGGTAGACCAATAATTTTTAAATTGTATCTTCTGTATCTATTTTCTAGGTCATCTTGTTTTGCCAATGAGGTATTTCACATTTTCTTCTATTTTTTCATTCTTTTTAGTTTGTTTGACTGATTCTTGCTGTCTCATAAAGTCATTGGCTTCCATTTGTCCTGTTCTAGTTTTTAATGTGTGATTTTCTTCAGTTATCTTTTGTATCTATTTTTCCATTTGGTTTATTCTACTGTTGTTTTCTTCCGACATTTTTTCATTCCTTTTCCAAATTGTTGACTCTCTCATACATACCTCTCAGTTTTTTGGGTTTTTTTTTTCATTTTTTTTCTTTTATCTCTCTTATTTGCCTTTTGTTGAAGTCTTGTTATGAGCATTTCCAAGAAATCTCTTTGGCCTTGAGACCAATTTATCTCACTCTTTGAGATTTCTTTTGTGGATATTCTGTCCCCCTCTGAGTTTGCATTTTGGTCTGCCTTATAACCATAGTAGCTTTCTATGATCGAGGTTCTTTTATGTTTCTTGCTTATTTTCTTTCCTTTTCTTTTGGTATTTTTTCTTTTTATTTTTAAAGTAGAACTCTGCTCCTGAAGTAAAAGTAGCATTGTGCCAAGTTTCCCTTGCAGCTCTTTGCCTTGACTTTGAGCATAGGGCCCTTGTGTTTGTAGGGGTAGCTTGGCTGCTCTTTCCAGGAAACAGCATGGTTTTCCAAAGTTTGCTTTCTGAGTTGGTACTGGGGCCTGCCCCACTGATTTGCTCCTCTACTGAGACAGGATTGAAGGTCTTAGTTGTTCATTTGCTGTGATTAAGAGCCTCTCACTGACCTTCCCAGAGGCTATCTGACCTCAGCTTAACATCCTTTTAATCTCAGTAAGAGTGACCTTTCTTGAAGTTTTTTTCATTCTATCTTAGGCTGGAGAATAGTTTCATTCCATCAGACTCCATTCAGAGGCTTGGTTTCATGTGGTTTTGAGGGAAACTCAGTGAATATATTCAGGTTGGAAATGGAACAGGTCAAAGTTCTTATACTTATCAGTAGTAGAATGGAGTCCATAAGTAGCCCCTGTTTTTTTCAAGCTAGATAAATTGAGAAGACTTAATATTTTTAAAAGATCTAAAATTCTTTTAAAATCTAAAAAAAGAAGACAATCTTTTTAAAAAAAGAAATAAGGAAAAAAAGGAAGAGGGAAGAAAAATGGACACTCCCACTGAGTTTTAGATCCATCATAGAGCTTGAAATATAAAAGCACCTATCTTTCCTCCAGTTATAATCAGTGCCATGTGTTAGGGATGGGAGGATGAATTAGAGAACAGTTCCTTGAAAAGAAAAAAAGAAATATCTTAAAGATGGTTCCATCTCTCTTTTTTCTTCTCAAGTACAAAGTTGCAGATTTATCAGCATTCTTTTACTCTTTTTAGTGGCCCAACAGAAGACCCTATTGAGCCTAAAACATTTATTCAAAGTTTAAGTTATCCATAATGGACTTAGGATTGAAAGAAACCTCAAAAAATTTTCTGAGGGATTCAACCCTCTCATTTGGCAGATAAGGAAATAGTTTCAGAAAGGCTCTATGGTCTGCTTGAAGTCATGCAGTTACTGAGTGAAATAGCCAAAATCCTTTAGAATTTGAATCCAAATCCAGAACTCTTTAATACACTTCCATTTAATTTTGGAATATGTCTTAAATCATTAAGATTAGTGTTAAAGATTATATACTCTATTAATAGAAATCATCTTGATTAATATATTTGCATTAAGTTAGACAATTTTCCTATATGCCTACTAGTACATGTTAAATTTCTTCCTCCCTTTTTCTTGAAAACAAAAAGTTATAATTTAGTATGATGTGCCCTTCTAAGCATTCTATCATCTATTTCTGAAAAGATCCTGAGGTAAAGACACTACTGCCCCATAACTATTGTTGGTATAGGAAATGAAGTCCCATTGTAGAATTGAGCACATGTCTCTCCTTGATAGTGAAAAAATACTGGTAATGATTTCTTAAAAATTAATGGGCTCTAGTACTTGTAAACCCAAGTGTTGGATCTTTGGTTGTATCTTGTAAATAGGTCTTGATTTGGTAGAATACAGAAAGAAAAAGTAGGTACTAGACCAAAGTGAAGGCTGGTGTTTTTCAATGAGCTTCAGTGTCCTCTTGTACAGTGATGTAATCATGTTTAAACATGAACTTTTTATCTTTAGCCCCAAATGCTACCATTTTCCAAGCTTCCTTATTTCTGTTGAAGGCACTGCCATGCTTCCAATTTCTCAAGGCTGCAATCTTGGAATTATGCTAGACTCTTCACTTTTCCTAGCTGGCTAATCAGTAGCCAAATCTATCTTTCTAACCTTTCTCTTCAGGCACCCAGCCATCACCATAGTTTAAGCCCTCATCATTTCTCAACCAGATTGCTGTTAACAGCCTCTGGATTGGTGTCCTTGCCTTGTCTTTTCATCATTCCAGTACATCCTATATACTGCTATTCAAGTGATTTTCCCTTAACCCCACTTTTGACCATATGACTTTTCCATTTAACTAATTCCAATGGCTTCCCATGCCCTCTAGGATCAAATATTAACTCTCTGTTTAGCTCTTAAAACCCTAATGTGGTCTCAACCTATCTTTCCATTCTAATTAGACATTATTCTTTTTCCCATACAGCCAAACTGTTCATTCTCTATTCCTTACATGCAATTCTCCATCTGCTTTCCCTTGCCTTTGGACCAGTTATCCCAAATGCCTGTAATATACTCCTTCCTTACTTTTACCTCATAGAATTCCTCTCTTCCATTTAGTTGCTGCTCAAGTACCATCTTTTCATAAAGCCTTTTTGATTCTTCCCTCCTGCTGTAGGTGTCTTCCCTCCCAAACTACTTTGTATTTTATTACTTTGTATATAGTTGCATTTATTTATATCTACATATATCTACATACATACATATATGTGTATGGGTGGGTATATGTATATGAATATAAGCTGCTTGTGAGTTGGTATTGTTTTATTTTTATTATATTTCCAATGCCTTGCTTAGACTCATAGTAGGTGTTTTATAAATACTTGTTAGTTGGCCAATAATTATTTTGGGAGCTGTGAGAGAAAGCCCTAACAGATTCTATATCTGCATGGCACAGTCCTGGATCCATAAAAGATTCTTCCCAGAAAAAGGCAAAGGCTAGATTTTAGAGAGTTTTGAGATGAGATTGTAATCCCTGCTTCTAGTTGTCCTCTCCTACCTCTGAACTCCACTTTTATGAGAACTTAGCTCTGATTTTATCATGGAAATTGATAGAAAAACTAAGTTTGTTCACTTTAAATGTCCTGCAGCTGAACTTGAACCACCCCCCCACATACACATGCACACACACATACATACACACACACACACACACACACACACACACACACACCCTGAATTTACCCTAAGTACTAGCATTCCTCCTTACATTTCTGAGGTAAGAGTCATCTACCATGAAGACAAGCACTTACAATGAGGATCTTGAAATAGTAATACTTCAATAAGCCTGTTGGCTTTTACTGTTTACTCTGGGGAACCTAAATAAGGCTTGCTGGTAAACTCGTGTCTTTGTAGATCATTTGCACTGTCATGTGCATTCTGGAGGGTGAAAGTCTATGCAGGATTTTAACATGAGTCACATACCAATAACATGGTCAGGGACTAAAGGAAAATGCCAGGGTGAGCCACTCTATCTGTCATCACTCATCAAACAGCAGGGGGATCATGAACACATTCTCACCATTCATTACAAGCATGACTTGGGAAAACTGCCTGGGCTTCATGAGCTGGAAGAATCAAGCATGAACACAGGAGTAGCCAAGGTTTTCGATGTGGCTAATGACTGTAGGGAGCAGGTGGGAGAGCTATTTAGATTCTTTTTAAGTAACTGGCCTAAAAAAGTAGAGTAAAGAATAATGGAGCCACATTTCAATGTAGTATCAGACGATGTAGGTTTGAATATTGGCTCAGTGACTTACTACCTGTTTGTAATTATTTACTGGCAATGTGACTGGAGAAATTACTTATCGTCATTTGTAAAATAAAGAGATTGGAACAAATGATTTTTAAGGTTTCATCTAGCTCTAAATCTATGACCCTATAAGGAATGTTATACTATCAGGTTTCAAAGTTGATAACAATTATACTAATTTTTACTAATTTTATACATAATTACGTACAATTTTACTTCTTCAAAGCATGAACCTTTTTAAGGCACATGAGGACAGGGTGAGGTAGGAGGACAGATGCTATTAATGTTCCCCTTATATGCATAAGGGAATTGAAGCACAGAGCAGTAAACCTGGTCTCCCCAGTATTTCTTGTTCCCAAACTCAGAAGTGAATTCCTTTGAAAGTAAGAGTAAAGAGAATAATATATCCAGGAAAACAGGGCAAATGGAAATCATTGCCAGTAATACCTTAAGTTACTAGCCATTTTGTTACTAATAAGTATTAGTAACAAATTATTAGTTACTAGCAAATTATGAAACAAAATAATAAAATAACAAAAACAAACAAAAAAGTTAATAAAATAACTTTGAAATAATCTAAACAGACCTCTCTCTCTTCAAAGTCCCTATGCTGCCACTTGCTACCTATTTAACCAGGGGCAAACCACTAAAAGTATCCTCATCTATAAAATAAAGAGGTTGGAGTAGGTCAGGTATCTTTAATTTTTTTGTGTGGCAGAGACCTCTTTGGAAGTCTGGTATAGCCTTTGTACTCCCTTGTCTGAATATTCTTCATATAAAATAAAATATATAAGATTACAAAGAAAATAATTATACTTAAATATAATTTTCAATTTTTTTTAAGTTTCAGATGCCAGGTTTAGAATGCTTGAATTAGATAGAGATCATTTCTGAGATTTCTTCCAGCTCCAAATCCCATGATCCTGTGAAAATGATTTGCCTAAAGTCATTCTGAAGATAGAACTAAAACTTAATCCGGTATTCTTATCACTAAACCGGTTCAGTCTATTGTTTGTCTAATCCATCCTTTTCCTTTTTCTAAAGAGGATTAGAGCATCTTTCCAGAAATCAGGAGCTATAAAAGACTAAGGATTTTTGATTCAGGAGATATGAAGAGGGAGGGCACTGTTTTAGTGACCCACAGGAGTTGTGAACTTTATGAGTCTTCCAGACCAATTTGATAACTACCTGTGCACAAAACATAGATGTATCTCTTTGTAAGAGGATAAAGTAAAAGAGTAAGAGGAAGTCCTCTCTACTAACTCATTGGTTTACCATGGAAAATGATGCCTAAATGTTTAAATGTATTTTTACTGTAAAGCTGATTAAAGAACATTTGGATGGGGGATAATTGTGGTGTAGTCACCCTATCTGATTTTAAAATGTATTGCAAAATGGCATTTATTAAAACTGTATAGCATTAAACTGAATAGAGAAAATAATCAGCACAATAGAATTTAATAGTGTTTTCTCAAAAAAAAAAAAATTTGATGTCCCCCAAAAGACCAAAGTCATAAATGCTAGACTTGGGTGTCTGGGGAAATGGGGACTTGGGGGAAAGCAGATACAAAGCATTGACCACAAATGTTTTTATTGGCCATTTCCTCACTATACTACCTACATTCTGGCCCCTAACTTTATATCCAAACTCTCTGATACAACCACAGATAATGCCTCTGGGGCCCCTGGATACTGTAACTGAGCTTTTTCTTATCTTCCCATCCAACACACTTCCCAGACATCACACTGTGGTGTTGCATGTGTAACCTTCCATGCTCATTTTACAATTCTTTTTTTAAAATGTCTTCCCTCATTAGAATGTAAATTCTTTGAGTATAGGGATTGTCACGTTTGCTTGTATTTGCATCATTAGCACCAGCATAGTGCCTGTCACACAGTAAGCATTTAACAAATGCTCTATATGTATCTATCTATCCATCTACTTATCTGTTTATAACTTGCCATTGCTTTAAGCAATTGTATGGATATGTTACAAAGGAGGTGTTGACTTGCACTGATAAAAGAGTTTTCCAAGATTGAGAGTTCTCCATACCAATAAACTATAGTTCCAATCCCTATCTTGGGTTCAATAATATTAAAAGCAACAAAAAATGGGAGCAAACATATAAAAGAAAAAGAATTTTAAGGTGATACAAGTAAACAGAATGTTTGCTAATGATGATGCATAGGCGTATGTATATATTTATGTATTTAAATGATGTAAATAACTTAGGTTTGTTATTTCATATACAATCATTTTTGTTCTTGCTTTTGGAGTTGAATGCCTTGTTTTTGTTGACAGTTACTAAATTTAGAATAAAAACACATGTGGTACCAAGGAAAACAGTTAACACTGAGACTTTGGTTATTAGAGAACAAAACAAGAAGACAAAAAACAAACAAAAATGGCAGTGTAAAATGAATATGAATTATAGTATAATGAGATGAGTGGTCAATGGGGATCCAGATCTTTGAATATGAACACTTCTGCTCTGTCTGATATTTCATGAGGTATCTTAAGGACTCAGCTTTCAGAAATGTGTTGGTACATAAGGGAAGACGCTCTCCCTTTACTTCATAGGATGAACAGATATTCTGAGGCTATTTCTTATCTATTTATTGCTTAGCGAAGTTTACTGATTGGCTGCTGGATGGAATTGAGGATGTATGCAAAGACTCCTACAGGGAATCTATAATCTTTATCTATATCTATATCTATATCTATATATAATTATATAGATTATATAGGGAAGGTAATCAATGGAAGAACTCCAATAAACCTCCACAGTCTATCTTCTCTATTGTGACTGACACATAGCCATGAAGACATGACATTTCTCTTTCTTTGCTTCATTAAATTTTTCTCCCCTGTTCTTAGGTGAATGAGTACCATAATGGAATAGATCAGGCTGTGACCTTCTGAGCATCAAAAGGTCAGAAAACTTGCCTGATCTAAGTTACAGGAGTTCATTACAGAGACTGACATAACCATTGCATCCACATCCACTCTAGATAAGAAGACAGTGCAGCCCTGCATGACCTAATTCAGCAATGAATCTACCTAGTAGCATGTCCTATAAGGGGGAAAAGTGGCATTCCTAGCAGCTGTTATACACTCATAAGTGAACTTAGTAGGATAAATGTTTTATAGCCACCACTTTAAGTTTTAGCCCACCCCTCTTAGGGACTGAGAAGATAAAAGAGAAAGTGTATTCTGCTTCAGGAGAATATACTTCTATTTCTATTTTTTTATATTTTCTCAGTAAATATCCCTTTGCAAAAGCTAAATAAGATTGACTTGCATTAGAAAAGGGTTTTCCAAGACTGGGAGTTCTCCATATCAATAAAGTTACAGATCCAATCCCTATCTCCTGTTCAATATTATTAACAACAACAAAATGTGAGCAAATATATAGAAGAAAAAGAGTTTGTAAGGGGATAGAAGCAAATAGAATGTCTACTAATGATGATACATATATATATATATATATATATATATATATATATATATATATATATATATATATATATATATATTTGCTTTTAAAGATGTCAGTTAGCTAAATAATACTAGGGAGATAATAAATAGCACCATAAAATAATATAGCGATAATCACTGATGATAATAAGAGGAAAATACCAGAATGAAACCTTGATAGTTGATAGTATTAGAAAGTTAATAGTATAAGAAAGATACCCACAAACCCTTAGGGCTACCCCTAGAACTATGAGAGGAGAAGGAATAGTATGAGGACCCATCTTGACAGTGGAATTGGAGCTGGGAGAATAAATCTATATCATTGTTAATAATAGTCACTTACTTGACCTACTTATCATTTGTGCCTAACTATCTGTAACACAGCACCAATTATATGTCATTAAATGTTAGATTAGCCTTATTATAAATTTTGAGGAGAATAATAAGTGTGATACAAATATGTTTTTCTTCAATTAAATTCAATAAGCATAGACACTATGCTAGGTACTGAGGAAGGCATGAGGATTAAACAAAACATGATACTTGACCTCAGGGAATTTAAAACTTTTGATCAGATAATATGGCCCTCTACTTATAACTTAAAAACAGAATGGAATTGACTGTATTCAGTATCCAGCAATAAGTAGAAATATTCTACTTCCCTGTTGCAAAGGGAACAAACTTTCAATGCTCTCTTATTTAGATACATTTACTTTTAATTTCATACAGAGATACATTATGGCTGCTATATCAGAATTGAAATTAGGAAACCTAGGTTTAAATGCTGCAAGAAAAACTTACTGAACAAGACTTTTAATTTTTAAGAGTCTGTCTCATCTTCTATTTTCTCTCATATGAAAAATACTTTGCATACTTTAAAATCTATATAAATGTAAATTATTAGTAACTTTCTCACCTACTCAGTTATTCTAAATACCATGGCAAAGAGTACAGAGTAAGATATCACTAGGTTATAAACATTTTCCCTCCCAGCCTACAGGTCACGTGCCTAGAATTTACAGGAAAAACATCCCTCTTAAAGAACCATCACAAGAAGAAACTCATGCTATAAGTAGGTTAAGGCATTAAGCTCTCTAGGAAAAATAATATTTTTGAATAAGGAGATTAATTAATATGATTAATTCATCAATATCCTACACCACTAACAGAAAAACCCTGAGAAAAAGAGATACAGTTATTAATTCAAATGCAAATATTTCATCCAAAAGCAATAAATTCGAGAGAGAGGAAAATGTAGAGAAAGCTTAATGAGATCATTATGGAATGCTGGAAGCAAGGAATGAAGGAACTCTTGACACAAACATTGTGGTGTTTTCTTATTTTATTTTGTTAACAGGAATAACGTTTTTAAAAATATCAAAACAAAAGCTTAATGCAAAGTATGTTGCATTTAATAAAAAGGATAGTCTAATCATAAAAAATAGGAAGCAATCTTTTAAGCTCTGAGGAAGGAAAATGACTAAAACCCTGGTGCTACATGGAATGGAATACTCAGTCTCACCCAGTAAGAATAAATAATACATAAATACATTATGGAAGGATGAAAAGATCTATGGAAAATAATGTAAAATGGAACTAGTAATATGTTATGCTTATTTGATATAGCTGGGCAAATAAACATATATACAAACATGAATATAGAACATATAATCTTATGGATTAAATGAGATACTGTCAGTTATTGAAAAGCTGCTATTTGTGCCTAAATGTATTTTGGTGCAAAGTTGATTTAAAAAACACCCAGTCTCTCTCGCCCTAGCAGATTTTTAATATTCTGAAAAGTAGCATATGCTAATATTGTATGGTATTAGATTGAACAGAGAAAAGGTGATTAGTGAAGATAATAATATTGTTTCAGACTCATATTTGGCCAATTATTAAGGCTTGAAATTGACCATAGCAATAAATGTTGACCCATGAAGAGAACTTGGACTACCCTTGTTATCCTTATCTGACTGGCTCTTAGGTTTATAAAAACACTGCATTGTTCAAAAAGTTGCCTTTTTGAAGGGTGCTTTTGGATAATTTATCCTATTTTTTTGTGAAATGTCTCTGATGACCTGCTTTTTTATTTTTGTAAAGGAAGCTCCTAGTTAACTGATATATAACTTTTAGGATTATGTCTGAAAAATGGAAAAAAAAATATGAACATTGTACTCACATATATCTCCTGTTTAACTGGTTCCCAATTGACATTTGCCTTCCATTTTCCTGACCACTCAGTTATCAGCAAACACAACTCACATAGAGGTTTTTTCTCATTCCTCTTCACTTTGATTTCCCCCACTCAAACTAACTGCAGTGCATATCTAATATACCTGGTCATCTTTTGATACGTGCATATATGGCAACTGAGATCACCTTAATATATGAGTCCCCAGAAAGCTACCCTAGATTTGAAGCACATTTAGTACAGATTCACTCAAATCACATATCCTGATGTATTTAATTTACATAGAGGATATGTAACTTAAAGAAAAAATATTTAATAATAGAAGATATTTAATAAAAATAAGCAATTAATTGAGAAAAGCCAAGCTCTGATTTAAGATTAATATTTCTATGGAGATGATGCAATCCATTTATAGTATGGAATGACAAATTTCTCTTATATACATAGAGCAAATTTTCTCACAGGTTATTAGTTACTTACAGGGCTGACTGAAAGCCAACCTAGTTGAATAAGAGACTGGAGAGAAGCTAGTTTGGGACAAGTAAACCAAACACATATCACACCTTGACCATCATTTCCCTCAAAACTCAAATAAATTGAGCTCTGGTCCCTGAATACAAGAACTTTGAGAATAACAGTGCTCCCAAAATAACGAGTCCTGTTTCTGACCTGGACTTCACAGCCATCACCAAGGAGAGAAATCACTGCCACCAATTCTAACTATTGATTGACTATCTTTCACTGGCAGATATGCTCAAGAGCACTACAAGAATAAGCATTTCATCCTGGCCCACAGAGCATCTATTTTACTCCTAGCCAGCTACCTGCATACATCATCCTGGGAAGCAACCCTTGTATAGGTGCAGCTTGGCAATGTTCTGCTGGTGCTACACTCGTGGCTACTGAAGACCTAGAAAAAAATAACAATATTCTTGTCACCAAAATTCTTGGCACTTTCAAATAATTCAGTGTCAGAAATGGATCTGATTTCCTTAATAGAAATGATATAAATGAATTATTTACATATATGTATAACATATTTATATATAAAATAAATGACATATTTCTATACATACAAATAATATAAAATGAATTGTCATTTGCTTTGCCATGGTCATCCTAAGGAGCATGGGATCTGCCCATCTTTCTTGCTGCTAGAACCTTTTATGCGCTCTCTCTTGCTCCTTGAAAACAGACTTACTTTCATATCTGTTTTGCAAGTGCATAGCATAATGCTTTGCACAAATAAGCACCTAATAAATGCTTTTTCTTAGATTCATTCATTCATAAAAGCGCAGGGGACACGTCAGAAACACTCAGATCAAAGATCACGGATGGAAGTGCACTCATGGGAATAGCCAGGAAGGTGACAAATATGTGGGGAACATGGTTGCCCAGGGCAGATTGCTTCTTGTTACTGTGGATTTGCTGATATTCTCTAGTAATACCATTGCACACTCTCTAGTTCTTGCTGACCCACTTTTCCTGCTTCTTTCCTCCCCTCCGCACCCCATTAGCAACTGCTTTGGTGTTTGTTCTCTGAACTGCTATTGCTCTTTTCTGTCATCTGTTGGTCTTAATATGTAATGCAACTTCTTAGCTAACTGATGCTGCTCTCTGTTGCCACCTGCTGGTCTTAGTTTCTTCCTCCTAGTGGCAGAATTCTGGCAGTTTTTTTGGCTTTTAGCTCTTTTGTGATACTTTCCACAGCCAAATGCACCCAGCCAGTTAGAGAAAGAAACTTTCAGTTATCTATAAATTTTTCACTGCTCTTTTCCATGTTGTCATTAAAACTTTCTCAATACAAATTTTAGCTGAGTTATGATTCAAAATTTCTTTTAACTCCAATTGGTTGCCATGTCACACCACTGACTCATACTGAATTTACAATCTACTAAAATCCTTAGATCTTTCATACTTTAATGACTTGTCCTGCTGACCAATTGTGATCCCTTAATATAACTTTAATGAAAATATATTGATATATTTTGAAATATAAATATAAATATATTTTGCTTTGAGATTGCCTGTATTTCTTTCTATATTTTCTCTTTCCTCCCTCAGGTAATATAATAAAAAAAAAATCCTCCCTTATTTAAAAATATGGAAAAATAAAAAAGATGAAAAATATCAATTCCAGTGTTCTCCTTGAGTTCAATTTTGGTAATAATGCACTCATTGTTTAGTTGTTTTTTCCATTTATGTTATTTTAGCCATTGCTTATATAATTTTCCTGGTTTTGCCTGTTTGCATAAGTTCATATCTTTTCAAGCTTCTCTATGTTCATCATATTTGTTAATTCTTATAGAGTACATTGTTTTTATAGCACATGTTGCATTACATTCATGTACCACAATTTTTTAGTCATCCCCTAATAAATGAATCTCCATGTTGTTTTCCAATATGTTGTTAATACAAAAAAATGCAGGTCTAAATATTTTTGTATGGATGGATCCTTTCTGTCACTGGCTTCTTTGGGTTTATAAATCTAGTAATGAAATCTTTAATTTATTTTTTACATACTTTCAAATTGCTTTCAAGAAAGAGTTTTCCAATCCACAGCTCTATCAACAATGAGTTTGTGTGCTGTCTTTTTATAAATATTCCAACACTGAATACTTTCATTTCATCATATTTGCTCATTTGTGAGGTGAGCTAAAATATTGGTGTTGTTTTGTTTTACATTTCTCTTATTAGTAGTAATTTGAATTTTTTTCCACATGGAAAAAATTTCAATTAATCTTTTAAAAACCACTTATGCCTCTCTTTTCATCATTTAGTCATTGGGAAATGGCTTTTGGTCTTCCATAGTTCTATTGTTTATATATCCTGAATACCAAACCCTTATCTGAAAAATTTGACACAAAGATCTTTTCCTCATTCAATTACTTCCCTTATTCTAAGTGAATTCTTTTTGTTTGTGCAAAAGGTTTTTGGTTTAATCTAATCAATGTTATCCATTTTATGTTTTGTAATTACTTCTATGCTTTCCTTAGTTAAAAATTCATTCCCTACCTGTAAGTATAAAATTTATATGATAAGCTTCTCTTCTAATTTTAATTATATAATATTTAATATTCAGGAAATGTTGCCATTTTGATTTATTGTGAAATACGTTGTAAGATTTTGATCTAAACCTAATTTTTGCTAGATTGCTTTCTACATTTCCCAGTTCCTAGAAAAGTGGGAGTTCTTTTCTTGGTCCTTTATTTTGAACTTCACTGAAGCTATTAAGTTCAGTTAGTTTTATTGTTCCTTGTCTAATATGTTCTACTGATCTGCTTTTCTATTTTTTAAGTGAATGAAAATTTGTTTTGATGATTGATGCTTTATAATATAGCTTCACATCTGTAAGTCATTACCATTGCCATTCTCTCTTAATTCTTACCTTTTTATTATTTCCCTTGTTATTCTAGATTTTGTTTCTACAAATGAATTTATTATTATTAAGTCTAACTCTGACTACCCCTTTGGTAGTTGAACTAACTCTGCAAAGTCCACCTTGCTATCAAAAGGCCCCACTCTGGTCTACATTTAGGAAATCATAGATTGATACCAAAATAGAGGAACGAGGGCTGTAACTGGAGTAAGAAGGATCTAGATTGAGACACCATCTCTGACATTTAGTAGTAATATACAGCAGAAAAGTTACCTTTCCTTTTATGAACTCACCTGTAAAATAGAGACAATAAGACCCATAGTACCTACCTCAGAAGGCTGTTACAAGCTTCAAATTAGATGATGATATAAAAATATTTCTCCAAAATTAAGCGCTATAAAAAGTCAATTATTATTGTTGAGGTGTTTAGTCCTTATTAAGACCATAAGCCCAAGAAGCAATAATAGATATTTCCCACGAATTAGCTTTGTGACCTTGGCCAAGTGGCTTCACATCTCTTAGTTTAAATAAATAAGAGGAGGGACCAGATGATCTTCAGCTTTGATATTCTAGAGTTCTTTGATTCTATTTGATAGAAACCAAGGGAGGTAATACATGACTCTCCCACTGAAGAGTCTTTACTGCTACCTTCTGGAACGTTCACTTTACTTCTCTCTCCTGTCCAAATCCTATCTATCCTTCAAATCTCAACTTAAATCCCATCTCCTCTGTGAGATATTCACCAGTCACTTAGTCCAAACTTTCTCTGAGCCCCTATAACATAAGAAAGTCTATTGATCATTTGATTATTAGTATAAACTCCTTCATAAAATTTGGCTCTAGATCTTAATTTGAGGATAATTAGTGCTAGTGGAATAAATAATGGATAGAACATTAGAACTGTAGGCAAGAGACCTGTATTTGAATATTGTCTAATAGACTTATAAGCTATATAATAATGTGCAAGCTATTTAACCTTTTGCAATCTCAGCTTTTCAATATATAAATATGGGTTAAATAATACTTTACTATTCAATTCAGATGGTTAGTGTTAGCCAAATACTTTGAAAACCTTAGAAAGCTACACCAATGTGAATTATTACAATCATGTTTTGTGTTTCCAACATTTTCCTTTCTACCACCAATGCAATATAATTTATCATCCCAACTCCCAACTCCCATGTACCCTAGGACTCTCTAGTTCTACTGCTGTCCTTTATCTTTTGAAAGCTGTAAGTCTAGACTCCTTGTTTTACTTACTAGCACAAAGATATACATTCTATTTAATTTAAATCTCAATTATATTTCTGTAGAAATTTATAAGTCATTCTCAAAAGATGCTGAAATATTCATACTCAATAGATTTTGGTGGTGATATTTATTATTGCTTATAGAGGAAGATCTCTAGAGAGTTGGGTAGATTCTCTATGGAATATCTATAGAAAGATTCATATGAAAATTCTTTAATATGAGAAGGCATAGATAAACCACAGCTGGGAAAGAAGCATAGCTGAGGTCACAAATCTCTCCAAACAGTTGTTATTAGTTAAGCCCCATCTGATAATAATTCTGCTTGTCACCTCAAACACTGCAACTGAATTGTCATCCAAGAGCAGAGATAATTAAAATATTTAACAAATGTATAAATGTAAGTTGTTGCTGTTACTGTTATTAATGAGAGGCAGCATGGTGTAAGGGCAGAGAGCTCACCTTGTAGTTAGCAAGACCTGAATTTATATTCTTCTTCCAGTACTTGTTACTTAAACTTTCAAATTTCTAAGACTATAAATTTCAGAGAAGATACCAATTTGAATTGGCAGAGAAAGTCCCTCACCAAGAACTCTCTCAGTGATGAAATCTTAGGAATGTGAATTTGTGTCAAAGTTAAATGATTTACCCAGAGTCACAAAGCTAGTGTGTGAGGTCAAATTTAAACTCAGATCCTCCTGACTTCAAACCCAGTGCTCTATCCACTATGCCACCTAGCTGCCCAGATAATAGTTGTTTTTTAAAGATATTTTATCAATAGTCAATGGGTATTTATTAAACTCGTGCCAGGCATTGTGCTAAGTGCTGGGGATACAAAGAAAGAACAAAAACAGTTTTGTCCTCAAGGAGCTTATAGTCTCATGAGGGAGACAACATAGGTAAATAGGAATACAAATAAATAAGAGTAGACAGAAGGTAGCAGAGGAGATGGCTCTAGCAGCTGAAGGCATTAAGAAAGGCTTCTTAGAGGAAGTGCTACTTGAGCTCAATCTTATAGGAAACTAAGTATTCTACGAGTCAAAGACTGAAAGGAAGTAAATGAGCCTGATCCTGTTAAAAGGAAGTAAACATTCATTAATTCATTTTTCCCTCCATTCAATAACTATTTATTGTGAATTATTATATGACATACTTTTAAGGGATCTCATAATTATGAGATACAGCTATTGCTCCCAAAGAACTTATGATCTATCGCTAATAATGGAGAAGTTTAAGGATCTCAGGGAACTCTGGTTAAAGATAATTCCAGAGGATCTAAAAAAGTCCTTCTACTTCTCTGAGGAGAGTAATCTTTAAAATCAGATTGTATCCATTCACACCATTAGAGGGTGAACTCCTTGAAAGAACGGTCTGTCTTTTGCCTTTCTTGTTATCCCCAAAGGTTAGATGAATACCTGCTACATAGTAGGAGCTTCATAAGTCCATGTTGACTTGTTGACACTTGCAGGAGAGGCAACACAGTAAAATGGAAAACATCTTGGACTTCACTTTAAATTCGCGCTCAGTCTTTCCTTACAATTATAATCTTTAAAAAAAAATCTCTAAGTTTTGCCATCTGTAAAATTAATGATTTTTTTGGTATGTGACCTCAAAGATTCCTTTCAATTCTAAATCTAGTATTTCTAGTATCCATACTTCTCTATGCAGAAGGACTAAAGCACAGCAAGGTGGGGTGCCTTGCAAATTCAAAGTTCTTTATTGGCACAAAAATCTCTGAACCCATCAAACACCTCTGCCCTTATTCACTTGGATGGTGCATCAAACTCTGACTTCATTCTTCTCTATAGAATGTATCAACCTGAATTGTGTCTTCTGTGGGAATGCGTTATTTAAAATATTGTTATGGTCAGTCCCTTAAAGATGTTCTAGCTATCTCATTCGATTTTAATGAAAGATCCTTGATCAGAAAGAAGACAGACTGTCTTCAGCATGTCCTATTGATTCAGAACAGAAACTACATCTAAGCCTAACCCTATTTGAATGGCAGTACTGATCATACACAAAGATCATACTTAGCCATATTGCTGATTTTTGGTCTTTCAGGGTCTTGTTCTTGGTTCAGTGGAGAGCCAACTGGGATTATGCATTCCCACAGAGTCTTTTTTTTATTATTTACAATCTGAATCAGAGCCATGGAACAGGCACAAGATATGAGTTCAATCAATATTTTTTTTACACTGTAAATATTTAAATGCAAATGATAAGGAACTTTCACTTTTTTCCATGACTTCTCTGCATTCTGAAAATTTAGAGAGCACAACATGATCAAAAAGTATCAAATACTTATTATATGCCACCCATTAGATTAGACATTAGATACAAAGAAAAATCAAAAACAGTCCTTGCTCTCAAGGATCTCAGATTTAAATAAGGTTTTATATAGATACATGTATAAATCAGATAATACAAAATAGCATCAATAAACAAGCAAAGAGATTATATATTCTTATAAGGTTAGTTTTTGTTTCCTGTGTTTCCTGTATAATGAGAAAGGAAATAATGCTGTAATCACTCTCTGTTGAAAAAATGTTGGGCAGCTGAGTTCAAGGTTCTGGTGCTATGATATAGAAGCTGATATAAAATGTCAGATAATGAAGATGGTCAAGAACTGGGTTTTGTGATCTTAGAACTTCCCTTCAGAAAGAGAAAAGACACTCTAGTACTTTATCTCTTGCCTTGATGTTAAATTGCTTCTTATGGAAGACTGAGATCCTTTTTTTAAATGATGTTTTATTTTTCCAACTACACAAAAGATAGTTTTCAAAATTCATTTTTGCAAAACCTGTGTTCCAGATTTTTCTCCCTCTCCTCTCCCCTCCCCAAGACAGCAATCTAAATCTGGATGGCAGAGATCTTTTTTCCCCCTAATTTTTCTCTAATTCAGAATTATTAAAAAATCAAACACAAATAAATATTTGATCTAATTAATAAAGTTTTCTTCATTAGGCCTTCACTGAAGATGCTCCCTTTCTCCATCTAGCTCATAATTTTTTCCTCTCTAGACATAGAGCAGCCATATGTAAAGCTGAAATCATTTATATTTGCCAGTAACCTAGTATTCTTACACTGTTTTTTGCCTGCTTAATGTCCTACCTACCCCACCATTGTATCACCTATCTTACTTATTCATTTATTCATTCATTCGATTAACATTTATTAGGCATCTACTATATAGTTTATATAACTATGAACTATACTAGGAGCAACTTTTCTCTGTAACATCCCTATATTTCCCATCTTAAAAAAATTAGCAAACATCTCAGAGCAGGGAACTAGTCTGTTAATGTCTGCTCCTAATGGGACTTCTGAAGATAATACTTTAAATCCCAAGGCAGTGGAAAAGGTATTTTGGGACTGATTAGAAGCTATTTGCTATTTCACCACTGTAGTCTCCCACTATAAGGACTCTCATCCAGTCTGGGGCTAATAGAAAACATATTACCTCATCCTTGCCAATAAAATTCTGTGTAAACTTAAAAATCCTGGAACTAGAACTGAAAGGGTCCTCAGAAACTATCTAATTCAATCCTATTATCTTTGTTGTTGTTCAATTGCATCCTACTCTTTGTGACTCTGTTTTGGGGTTCTTTTGGCAAAAATATTAGAGTGGGTTTCCATTTCCTTCTCCAGATCATTTTATAGATAAGGAAACTGAAGCAAGCAGGATTCAGTCACTTGCCCAGGTTTACACATCTAGTAAATGTCTAAGGCTAGATGTGAACTCAGCTCTTCCTGATTCTAGCCCCAGAATTCTATCCACTGTGCTACTTAGCTTCCCGTCTTTATCAATAAGGAAACTGGGGTTCTGACAAGTTGCCTAAGGTCAAAATTTCACTGGGCAGGGGGAGGGAGGGAGGAGTTGGATTTCAGCCCTAGTCACCAGGTCTCTTTCCACTGCATTATTCTAGCATCTCATTCCTGAGCCAGGACTACTCTGCCACTGTTATAATCATGGTTGATTATAAGGGGCAGCAGGTACTTTTCAGTTCAATATCTGAATCTCTTGTATGCAGGAGGGTAGTGTGAACTAGATGGAGAATGGAGTTGGCATGGCAAAGGGAATGTTAGTTTCTTTGTTTTTGAGTGTTGCATAATCAGCTGGAGCTAAGCTGATCTGCCCTTTATTTTCTAACAATTCCGAAGCATAAATGACATTGAGCAAAAAAAGATCCTGGCTGCCCAAGCAGTTCAACCCCATAATAAGACCAAGGCTAAGGTGCCAGCAGTTTTTTTTTTTCTCCTGTCTCTAAGGTGGAGAGGTGCTGCGGTGGCAAAACCCATTGGACCAAAGGAAACTGCAGTGACTTGAAATGTTTCTCTCCCAAATACACCCTCCCAGTTTCTAGGTAAGAAGAAGATTGAATTCACTTAGCTACAATCCAGAAGACTTAACTTGCTTCCCTGGGGACACTTTGCATACCACAGGTGGGTGCATTTGTATTGCAGTCTCAGCATTGGCAATGTTCCCCCAGCATATACAATTGGCCATATCCAGGTCAAGCTGAAAGAAACCTTTAAAAGGTTCATAGCAGGCATATTTTCCTATCCAGAGAGCACTAATCCTACTCCAACCATAAAGGCCCAGTTGGACCTTAGTTTCCACATTTATAAAATGAGGAGATTGGATGAAATGATGTCTGAAAGTCTCTTCTGGTGATAGATCTAAGAATCTATGATTTTCTGGTCCTAAGTAAGGTAACTTAAGGAGAACAAGGAATGAGGTGTAGAACCTCAAGATACAGTAGTTGACACCATCTGACAGAAAGGTGATGGATTCAATGTGCAAAATGAGATATATTTTTGTACATGAATAATGTGAGAATGTGTTTTGCTTGACTATGCAAATTTGTTGCAAGTTTTTTTTTTCTTTTTTGTTTTAAATTTGAAGCTAGGTGGGAGGGAGAGAAAATAAGTGCTTGCTAATTGAAAAATAAAGTAAAAAAAAACATAAAGTGACGACGGAGAAGGCAAAGAGAGGGGATTGTTTTAATACAGAATGTTGTAGCAAGCACTAATACTCCTTTAAATGTAGGCACTTTTTACAATTTTTTGTGAGGGGAAAAGAGCAAGAAGAATGATCAAACCTGGAAACCAAGGTACCTAAGACAGTCAACAGAAAGCCATTTAACAAGTCTAGAAGACCTTGAAAATAATTATAAAGGAATGAAGAAATTGATTTTAAAAAATTAAACCCGCAAAACCAAAAAAATTATTTCATGAATAAAATTGGAAGAAGGGAAAATAATTTCTGAAACAATATGAAATATTCATCGATGAAGAGAAACAAACTAGCATAAAATGAACAAAGAAAATACATTACTAATGCAATTTCTATAACTTGTGAAATACATAGTACAAATAGTTATCCCTATTATACAAATAAAAAGAGTTAAATGTGTCTTATTCATCATCAGTGAGCTAATATTTGACTTGATATAAGCATAATAAAGATGTTTATAAATAAGTTTGTCAAGCTATACATCAAAGGAAAATATTCTCAGACTTGTTAACTTCTTCTTTCCCTTACTATATTCCAGCTTCAGAACCATCTTGAAAAACTCTTGTTAATCACACAGTTCATTATTACTATATCCAATGACCATACCTGCAAGGATTTAAAGATCACTTGCAATCAAATATGGCAAATTAATTTTCTGGTGCAATTTCCTGCACAGTTGGCTTAAAAGCACATCCCAAATCTTTTCCAAGTTAGATGACTTTCACTACCATCTCCCTGGAGTTCTGCAGTTTTTAAAATCCACCCTTCTGCTGATGTGTGACTTCACAAACCTATGAGCTATCACCCTCTTAAGTGCTGCTGAGGACTTAGCAAAGACCCACTCCTCTAGGACATTTCATTTTGAAGAATAAAAGGTTGGATATTCAGCTAGATACAGTGCTTTGGCTAGAGTCTTAGCTCAGATAGTTCTATTTGATATTCTAGGAGAGATAGAACTGAGAAATAAGACATGACCTTGGGATCCTTAGAAGGCAGGTAGATTTAGTACACTTTCTTAAACCATTAAAATCTAATCCAAAGAAGCAAAAAAGTCATCAGCCTGCTTCTTGCACCAAGCACTCAACTGGGTATCAGGAGGTCTGCATTGTAATTTCAACTCTCATTATAAGTCAGCTAAACTGATTGTGGGCTGCAAGTTCCCCAGTGCCTCTGTGATTTAAAGACTTCAGTACTCATGTTTCCCCTCTTCTCCTTCACTGAGACCCCTTACCTCTTCGAAGAATAGCTGCTAAGAGCATTATTCTAGCAACTTGCAGAAGCTGTTAAGATGGGCTATGTGAAAAACAAAAATTTATCTTTGTACTTCCAGGTCCCTCATATCCAGAATAAGACACATTTTGTGCTCTTAATGGAATTGCTAGACTCATATCTGAGACATCTCTTGCCACACTAGAAGCAAAAGAACAATATCATTGAAGAATACTTCATTCCCTCACAAGTATCTCAACTCCTAAAGCACACAATCTTTTCATTACAAATCAGGAACAGGTTTCTTATCAAGTATATACACCCACCAATCTTTAAATGAAATGAACTTTGATATACCCTTCATTGGTTCTATTGTTGGTCTGTGTAATTTTGGGGGGTGAGCAAGGCTGGTTGTTAAAAACCCAAACAGAAGCCTTTAATTCTGTTCAATGTGGATGCTGCAGTATGAGAAATAAGCCACAGGGTAGGGGGAATCATCTTCTGTTTTTTGCATGCTCTAAATATGATGCAGTGCCAGTTACCGAACTAACTATCTGAGATGGGGCAATTGCCGCTCTTCTCACCATAAGTTCTGACTCTCAGGTTGGCTGCTGCCAGGTTTATCTATTTGCTTCTGAGCAGCTTTCAAGTTACGTCAGTGACACCAAATACGTCAGTGAGAGCAGTCAGAAGGGAAGAGAGAACACCATAGCCAAAAGTGGCAGGAGAGGGAAAATTAGATGGGATTGTTTTATTGTTGTTTTGTTTTAAATATGAAGGGCATGATCTTTCCTTTCTCTTTTTTCAACTGGTATGGATACCTATTTTCACTGTCAGAAGGCCAAAAGAGAGTAGACATGTGTATGTGTGCATTTTCTGTATGTATGTGTGGATGTGTATAATTTTCTAGCTTTAGGATTGAGACCTAGAAAAATAAAATTACTGAAATTTTTTCTGGGCTTCAAAAGTTTGTATTAGGATCTGCTTGTGATTCACTAGAGAGTGAGCTTAGCCTTTTTCATGGCACAGAGTCAAGCAAAACATTAATACCCAGCACATTGTGTCCTGCCCATTCACTTCTAAAATCCAGCCCTCCCCCTACCACATGGTAAGCCTGTAACATGATTCTAGTCCATCTTACTCCAGGGATAGCTTTAGACACTATCATTTTCATCATTGTGATCATAATCATCACCATCATTATTACCAGCATCAACAGCAAACATAATTTATAAAGGGTCCTCCTGAATATAGAGTTGTGCAATACTGAAGGACAGGACAGAAATGGTCACTGTCTCTGTCCTTCAGGAGTGAATTTCTAAAAATCACATTTGAAAATGGCAATTTTCACCTTTTAGATCAAGTAACCAGCACCCAAACCCAGCAGTGAGAAATGTTGCTAAGTTAAAGAGGTAACAACTGGTCAAAATGTCTTTAAAAGATATTATTTGGAGGAAGGTTATTAATACCCCAGGGTAAAAATGGGGTGATAGTGTTAATAATGCTCTACCTTCATTGACCTAGTCATGGCCAATGATGTGAATCCAGATTCTTAAATCACAATGTCAGGATACTCCAGAGATCCCTAACATTGCATGGTCAATAAGCTGAAAGTCAGAAAGACTTACAGAGATTGAATGATTGTGATTGTTTAGATTTAAGAATCACTTTGCCTTGTGTATATATAAAAAGAGAGAATGATTTAAAGGTTTAAGTGTAGACCTCAGTTCTCAATACAGGGCATTCTTAAGACTATAAGCCCCAAAGAAGCAAAGCATTTTTCTCCTTTTACTCTTCAGAGCACCTATCATGATACCCTCATCCTGAGGAAACTTAAATATTATTAAGTGATGACAACTGCCAGTGACTTTCTCTATAAGCCTAGCTAAGTCATTTGACCTCTTCTGTGTTTCAGTTTTCTCATTTGTCAGTCAATTTTCTTTCTGAGAGCCAAAAATGAAGATATAGACCTATCTCAAAGGACCTCTGGGGAGAATACTTAGTAATTTGCAATGCATTACTAATAATTCCAGAAGGGAAAAGATGTAATCATCACACAGATGCTACAGTTAAAAGCAACATCCCACCCTCCCTTGCCTTTAACCAACTATCTCTTTAAACATCACTAAGATGCACCAATCTCTACAGAGAGCTTTAGCTGCAGATGAATAGAGTACAGCAATACTGCCTGATAGCATTGGAAAGTCACTGAAGGTGGTGGCTGAGGCCAAGGGAGAAATGAAAGGTGGAGATTTCAAAAATGCAGATATAATCCTATCGAAAATCAATCTGCTTAAAGCTCGGAATCCTCAAAGCTATCAATCCATTCAGTATTGACCCCTGTGTAAAGGAGGGAAGTTCTTACATACTACTAGTGACCAAGAAAAGTATTAAACCACTACTTTTCCTGTCACTAGTTTAGTTTAGGTAGGACTTATGCATAAACTGCTGGCTATACTACTGTCTTCTATAGGCTCTCAGGAGACAGACACCTTTGGGAAAGAAAATCAAGAGATGTTGTGATTGCTATTAGGATTTAAGGAGTATTAAGTCTCAGCTCCGTTTTTGGAGGGCAATTAAATCTTAGAGTAGTGCTGTGTTTTTATACCTTAAGAATGGAAAGGAGCCAGGATGTTAGGTTAAAATAAGACAAAGCCCTGAGAGACACTGGTGAAGGGGAAGATATATGGAAGCTTGGTCTATGAATGAACAAAAAAAAAAAAAAGAAAGAAAGAAAGAAAGAAAGAAAGAAAGAAAGAAAGAAAGAAAGAAAGAAAGAAAGAAAGAAAGAAAGAAAGAAAGAAAGAAAGAAAGAAAGAAAGAAAGAAAGAAAGAAAGAAAGAAAGAAAGAAAGAAAGAAAGAAAGAAAAAGGGAGAAAGAGAGAAACAGAAAGAGAGAGAAAGAGAAGAGAGAGAGAGAGACAAAAAGAGAGAGAGAGAGACAAAAAGAGAAACAGAGACAGAGACAGAGAGACAGAAAGGTGAGAGAGACAGAGACAGAGAGAGAGAGACAGAGAGAGAGAAAGGTGACAGAGACAGAGAGACAGAAAGAGAGAGAGAGACAGAGATAGAGACAGAGACAGAGAGAGAGACAGAGACAGAGAGAGAAGAGAGAGACAGAGAGAGAGAAAGGTGACAGAGACAGAGACAGAGAGACAGAAAGAGAGAGAGAGACAGAGACAGAGATAGAGACAGAGACAGAGAGAGAAGAGAGAGACAGAGAGACAGAAAGAGACAGAGACAGAGACAGAGACAGAGACAGAGACAGAGACAGAGAGACAGAGAGACAGAGATTAGCTGAAAGTAAGGACCGGGTCTTTAAAGGTGGGTCAGCTGAAGAGTAAAGGGGAGTTCGAGGGGAGACTCCTCCGAATTTCCCCATTTAGTCAGTGGATATGGAAGCCCCCAATTTCCTACCCCTGGTACTAACAAAGGAACCCTCCGGATTTCCTCCTACACCAACTTCTGAGAGACCAGGGTCACGTAGATGCCAATGTCATTTGTTCCCTTCTTCTAAGAATTAGCACGTAGAAGCAACCTCCACAGTCCGTGGAGATGACGTGAGGTACCACAGAGCTAACCCAGGGACTGTCCCAGGCTCGCAGGACACTGGGCTAAGGCACAGACCAGGGGACGTACTTCTCCGTTCAGGTCCCAACACCTAAGTTAACACTAAAACAGCAACCGCCCTCGTGGGCCGGTGATTCAGAGGAGCAAGCCCCGAGCACCAAACTCGTTTCCGGGACCAGGGGCAGAGGTGCTGGCACCTCTTCGCGCCTCAGCCTTCTTACCCCCTCCAGCCTGCCCCATCCGCCCCGCCGGCACAGCTGGCGCGTTCCCGGTTTGCACAGTGTCCCTGTCTGAAAAGACAAAGCTGAGGGAAACTGAGGGGGAGGGGGAGTTAATAGATGAAACGACGGGTGGTAAAGGCAAGGGTGGGGTCCTTCCTCTCCTACCTGTTTAAGTCAATGCCTGGGCAAAAGCTGTCAGGAAGTTTGGCCATCTATGGTTTTTAACCCAAGTACCAAGTTGGCCGAATAAATTGGCATCTCGGAATTGGGGTGAGGGGAGGAGGTTCATAGGAATGTTGCAAATGAAGGATGTCCCCCCAGATTCATCTCTCGATGTCTCGGGGTCAGCCCGGCCAGTTCTCCCCTGCAGCCTGAGGGTGCGGATAAAGCGCTGGGTGCCACGGCGGGAGCTGGGAGGCACAGAGCGACCTCCTCCTCGAGCTCTGCAGACCCCAGCCATCCTTCCCGACCCCACCGATCTTTTCCCCTCCTAGTCAGTTCTGCTGTTACTCACAGTCCGCAGGAACTGGATCTCATCCTCTGCTCCTTCTCCCCCTTCGGCCATGGTGCTTAAGGCGCTGGCGATGCCCCAGCCTCCAGCGCCTTAGCTTCCCTCGGCAGCAGCTCGATGTGCGCTCTTGCTCCTCTCTCCTTCCCTACCTCCCCACCTTCCTTCTCCTTCTCTTTCTTCTCTACCTCCTCCTCCTCCTCTTCCTCCCTCCTCTTCCTGGCTCAGTCTCAGCAGCACCGAGCTAATCTTCGACCATATAGGGAGCCTGGGCTAACACTCCACTGCACTGCAGAGTGCCAGCCAGCCAACCCACCCACCAACCCCCCTCGGCTTTTCTGAACCGACTGCCTGCGCAGCCGACCCCTGGCCCCTCGGCTAAGAGCGCAGCGTCCTGCGCCCGGAGCGGTGGGGGACCAGCTGGGGGTCAGTAGCTGGGAACTGCCTCCCCTACACCACACATATGCACCCACGCGCGCACGGGGGCGCGCAACACACACACACACACACACACACACACACACACACACACACACACACACACACACACTCAAGAACTCACGATTCTCCCTACTTTAAATCTCCGAGTCAATAACAATGTCTAGTTCCGGTGCACCCGGGTGAGACCAGGGCACACTGTCCTGGGTTCATTTTTATTTTTCCTTCTTATTTATGTTGGTTCACACTCAGATTCCTGCAGCTGTTTTAGCACGCCCCCACATCTCAGGGGGCCTTTCTGTAGCTTAAGATGAAGACCCTAGGGCCCGACTCATTTTTTTTTCATTATGTCCTAAACCACCTTTTGCTCCAGTGTCAAGGTAATGTCACTTCGAATTCCCACAGAGAATGAAAGTCTATCAGAGCCCGTCCCGAACTCGGTTGCCAAAATAATCGGAAGCTATGGGAAGATGGTACTAACCTCCCTCTCCCTCAGCCCCAATTCCCTCCTTCCCCTTTCCTTCTATTTATTTTTTATTTTTTTTTTTTTTATTTTTTTAGTACATTAGAATTTCCATTACTCGGAATGAGTAGAAATGGGGTAAACCTGGACCAGATTTTTCTGTTTTTCCTTCAGGAGTCCTAGTTCTGTGAAAGTCCAGCCGCAGCCCACCCTCCCTATGCTGACTTTCCTGGTCCCGGCTGTTTGACACCGAAACGGAGATGATGCAGCGTGCCTCCTTCTGTCTGCCGGCCAGGGAGCGCTCCGGGGAGGAGAGGCTCTGGACAAATAGGAGGGGAACTCCTTTTGCCCAGGATTAATGCGGGAAGGAGGGAAATATAGGGCAGACCTACATTATGTGTAGGGAAGAGAAAGATCTTTGTGTATGGGGTTAAATTTAAACTTCCCAGTGTCCTGATGAAGCTAAGGACTCGGGGACTATGCCTAAGAGGAAGAAGAGTTAGATGAAAGACGGTGTACTGGGGATTCCGGATTGTCCCCGTGAAAGAAGCTTTGGTCGTGTCCTTTTTCAGTCCTGTCTGACTCTTCACGGCCCCGTTTGGATTTTTCTTGGCATAAATACTGGAATGGTCTGTTTGCCATCTCCTTCTCGGGCTAATTTTACAGATGAGGAAACTGGCAAACAAGGGTTAAGTGTCTTGCCCGGATCACAGAGCTAGTAATGTCAGAGGTCAAATTTGAACTCAGGATGACTGAATCTTCCCAGTTCCAAGCCCTGCTCTCTCTCCACTGTGCCACCTAGCTACCTTACCTGGTACATTATTATCAACCCACCTGGTACATGAACAATCACATAATCAGAGACTGTTAGAACGGGAAGGAATTTTAGAGATCACCTGGTTTAACCTCTTCCTGCTACAGATGAGGAAAATAGAGTGAATAATATACCTGAAGTCACACAACTACCAAGTAATGGAACCAGGGCTTAGAGTCCAGATCCCAATTCCACAAATATTGCTAAATGCATTATATCGCAACTAAATGAATGGTAGTGCCTAGGAGAAGGTCTCATCCTCTAAAATAGAAAAGAAGCAGAAGTGATTAAACAAGAGAAGAAAGGCCTGAAATAAAGCTAAAACACTAACTCTGAGGGTATTGACAGAACTTAATTTGGAGACAGTTCTTGAAGATAAATCAAATAGGAAATATAAAGTGAAACATGTATCTAAAGGTGGTGTTGTGTGTGTGTGTGTCATAGATAAAGAAAATCAGAAAATCCCATTTGAAAATTCAAAAGAGTTGAAAATGTCTTCATCTTCATCTTGGTCCAACCTAGCCAAAATCCCTCCTACAACAACCTAGTAATGGTCATTCCAAATTACATTAAAAAACTGGAAGGATAACTAAGCTAAGGTTTCCAGAGCTTTGGCCATAATGCAGACATCTAAAAAGAGCAGCTTTCTTATCCGAAAGTATTTGCATCTTTTACTTTTACTTTTTTTTTTTTTTTACAGTAAAGATTACTTTTCTTGGCCTAATAGTCACCCACTAGCCTTGTTCTCATAGGAATAAGGACAAAGGTGGCCTGTGGTAGTCTCCTGAGAGTTTGAGGGAGGTCTGGAGAGGAAGAAGGAATGGGCTGTCCCAGCTCACTGTTACTGCACTGTACCCTATCCCATATCTCTTAGGATAGAATGTAGACTTAAGAAGAGAATGATAGAAAGGAGTTTAGAGGCAGAGGAAGTCAGGGAAAGAAAGTGAGACAGGACTTCAGGAAATGGGGATGGCCAATTCAGAAAGATGCAAAGATTTGTCTCCATCAGATGTTGGCTGAATTGAAAGGCAAAGAAAGAATCTCAGCAGCCTAGAGCAAGCAGTCAAACTGGGGAGTGTTTTTATATTTATGATAAGTTCTCAAAGTATTTCTGCCCCAGAGATGAAGAGAAATACCTCAAGAATAGAAGAGGAGAAAGAGAGAAAAGTGAAGCCTTCCTGTGAATGCTCTGTCCAGAATACTTTTTCTTTCCCTCAGATGTTTGCACCACCAAATTTCTCACTTCAGTGAAGAATGAATGTAAAAGGAGGATAGGACTGAAAATATAGATGGATCAATGCTTTGTGATCTGAGAGGGGACTCTTCATCTGGAGGTCAAGGTCTTTAAAGCATTAACATATCTCTTGTACTCTTCAATTATGAGGGCAGAATTTGGGATTAGAAGGAAAATTGTGAGCCATATGAAAGGAGAAAGACTCAGACTCAAGGAGATAAACTTCAGGTCTCATTTAGCTATGTAGCCAGAGACAACTCACTTTACTCCTCTCAACATCAGGGTCCTCGTCTGTTAAAAGAGAATAAAAATAATAATAATGAAATATATATAAAATCAAATGAGATATATGTAGGATTTCAGAGGAGAGGTTGCTGAACAATGTCAGTAGAGGAAAATCTGAAAGTCATCAGGGAAAAAAGGTATACTCCCTTCCTTCTGCCCTATTGTGTCAGGGGACATAAAAGAAAATATTCCTGCTACTGGAGATGGTGGTGTCATGATACAGTGTCTTGAAGCAGAAGGGAGAGAAGACTATGGGTTAAGGTAAGATATGGGAGCAGAGCCTGGTCTTCCTGGGTGCAAGAAGATAAAAACATAATGAATGGAATAAGTCTAAGACATATGAAGTTTAATAATGATAGAATCTCAGTTCCAGATGGTACAATGGAAGAGATACTTAGAGTAAGGTAAGGACTACTAGGGAAAGAACTTAGGTGGATGATGGATCAGAAAATAGGAATAGAAAAATGTGTTTTTATCTAGGTATCCAGTCACTCAGGGTTGGATCAATCAGAGGTATTAGAAAAAGAGAAGTGAGTTCTCCAAGTATGAGACAGTGGCATTTTTGCCCTTTGCCTCTCTACCCTTTCTACCCAATCTACTCAATTACGTTTATTTTAAATTCTGAAATTCCTAGTTTTGACTCTATTGAAGATGTATAGTTCAGAAGAAACTACTATCCTTCCTACTCTCCAGAAAACAGCTCATTCTGCTTTTAATTAACTCCAACTATTAGAAAATATCTTTTCTTTGAGTAGAATCTAAACCTTTTCTTCTCCAAGGTAAATACCATCAGTTCTTTAAGTATACTTTGAGTATACTCATATGGAATATTCCCCATTCCTGTAATCGTTCATTATGGTAACTTCTTCCTGGTATCTTTCAGCTTGTCTGTGTACTTCTAAAAATGTGAGATTACTGAACATAATACTCTATATAAGTTAGATCCAGGGCAAATTATAGTATAACTATTGCCTCATTCTCTATACAAAATTTAGTATAATTTTGAGATGGTGTTGGTCAGGTGGTGTGGTATCATTCAGAATTTAGGGATCTCCCAGGCTCGAACTATCCTCAACTAAGGCAGATTAACAACTCATATATATTTTAGAGACTTAGGGAATTGTCATTGAAAAGTGTTTATGGTTACACAGATAGTAAGTTTCAGGGATAGGATTTGAATTAGGATTTATTGAGTCCAAGATTGGTTTTCTATCCACTACCCTATACTGTTTCCAGGTGAACTTTGGATTTTTTTTTACTATTATTTCCTATTCTCTCTCCTCCCCCACCCCGTATTCTATATAAGAACTTCTATCTAGTGGCAAAGATTTTTGTAGGTTGATAATGGTGAAAAACAAAACAGACAGATAAAGACAGAAATACAGAGAAGTAGAGATAGAGACATAGAAAGATAAGGACAGAGAGATAGAAACAACAAAAAAGAAGAGAGAGAGGGAACAGAGACAGAGACACAGAGACACATACAGAGAGAGAGAGAGAGAGAGAGAGAGAGAGAGAGAGAGAGAGAGAGAGAGTGTTGAGGGGATGACAGAGAGCTGAGAAATATATGGGTTCAAAGAGAGATAGTAGTGTGCTTCTTATGTGGGAATAGGTTGTGGGGAGCAGAGGAAGAAATGGGATGAAAAAGATTTAACAGAAGCTAATTATGAGATCAGACAGGTCAGTTGAGCAAAGAAGTAATACCTGATATAGCTCAGAAGGAATGGAGCTTCCCCCCACCCCTTTAGAAAATGAGATTGAGAACAGGTCCTATGTTTTTGCCTTTTTTTTTTTTTGGTATGTGTCCCTGGAATTTAGCATAATTCCTGAAACATAGTAAGCTCCTAATAAGTGCTTATTGATTGACTGATTTAAGCAAGTAAGGATTGTCTGTTTAAGGTTGCAACTCCTGCAGCTACATGGAAGCCACAATCTTTTGCTTCTCTTCTCTGGATCTATATGAATACTAGACTGGCAATTCCATCATGTTCACAATGTATTTCTTAACAACATTTTAAAATTCGATTTGATCTGCCCCTCAGCAGGAATTGAGAGCCCTAGAGGACTATTAGAAGACTGAGCATTCCCAATTTAACACTCCATAGACTTCTATCCTTTCCAGGGGCTACTTAAGTGGAGGAGATGGCAGGCAGTCTTCCCTAGAAAATGCAGACTTAACTATTTGATTATTCTTTCTATGCTCAACTTCTCCTTGTAAAATATAGTGCAGAATTTTCAGAAGATGAGTTATCCATATTTCCTTGTGCTGGATGACCTCTGCATACCAGGACAGTACATTTTGATGAAATACAAAGAAAACAAGGCAAGCCCAGTTCAACTAAGCAGGATCTATTGAGAAGTGGAATATCCCAGTTTTCTTTTATTCTCTTCCTTTCCCTTTCTTTTTCTATTTATTTTGTTTTTCAACTAACATGAATTTAATTTCTTTCCCTCCTGGCTTCTCCAAATTAAAGGAAAAAGAGAAACAGAACTCAAATAACAATATGCATAGTCAAGTAAAACAAATCCCTATATTGTCAGTGTCCAAAATGCATGTCTTATCCTGCATCTTGAATCCATCAACTCTCTGTCAGGAAATGGGCAGCATAGCTTATCATCAGTTCTGTGAAATCATGTTTGGTCATTGCACTGTCTTAACAATGTTATTATTGCATAAATTATTCTCCTGGTTCTGTTCGCTTCACTATACATCAATTCATATGAGTCTTTCTCAGTTTCTCTGAACCTGTTCCTTTTATAATTTCTTGTGACATTTCATTACATCTGTGTATCATATTTTTAAGTTACTCTTTAATTGATGAGAACACCCTTGCTTTCGAGATCTTTGATTTCATGCTTTTTTATGGGATTTTTTCTATGAGGAACATTAAAGTGTGTTTCTTGCAGACTGACATGTTTTCTAGACCTAATCAGATAAGGATTAAGGGATGTTTAACAGAAGGAGTAAGAATGGAAAGTAGGAAATGTGAATGAGGTCAATGCAGATTTTTTAGATCCAATAGAAATGTTGAATAATGTTTTTGAAAACTATTTGTGGCTCCAGGGAGGTCAAATTCAAGTATTTTGTTCTAATATCAGCTGGAAGCAAAGGGGATGCTCTTCATTTGGAGAATGGCCAAACAAGTTGTGGTACAAGAATAGAAATAAAATATGACTTGACTGTTAAAAATTAAAATAAAGCATTTAAAGAAGGAGTGGAAAATTTATATGAACCTATTTAGAGAAGGCCTCATAGCATCATCATGGGATGCTAGGATCTAGATTTAGAGTTGAAAGAGACTTTAGAACTCACATAGCTCAACCCTTACATCTGAGGAAACTGAGATACAAAGAGATTAACTAACTTGCTTTGGATAACACAGCTGATATTTGAGTTGGGATTTGAACCCAAATTTCCCTGGTTCCAAGTTCAGTATTCTCTTTATCATATCATGAAGCCCTATATTTCTGATCTGAAACAGGAATGGTTTGCATTAAATCATTCTTTTCCTACTCCAATATGTGCAATGTTTATAATAGTGTAAATAAACGGAAGGGGTATAAAAGAAATTGAACACTACCTACTTATAATGATCATGGCTGTTTTTGAAGGAGAAAAAAGAAAATTCACCTCTCTCACTTTGCAGAGATAGGGGAACTATGGTTGTTGAATGTTACATGTACTGTCTGAATTAGTTGATGTATTGGTTAATTTTCTGGTTCATTTTTCTTTCCTTTTTTATTCTTTGTTATAGGGGATGGTATTCTTGGTAGGAAAGAAAGGAGGGATATATTTGGAAATGATCACAATGTAAAAATAAAGATATCAATAAAAATTTGAAAAGCAAATAAAAATATTTGCTTGACTCACCTATTTGGCCAAGTCATGACTCTAATGGGATAAAAGGGGCTTTGGACCAGGATAGGAAATATAAAAGGCATAATTTCAAACTAGAGATATCTCCTTTGCTTACTCTTGTGGCAGCAATATCAGTGGCCTAGATATTTCCTTCACCTAGAAAGAATTGTGGACCATAACATTATTGATGAATCTGCCCTCTTTCTTGACCCAGGTTTTAACATTTTCAGTTAGAGCTTTTTTGTTAGGTTCTCCACAGCTCCACAGCTCCACAGCTCCAAAGAGATCCTACCTAAGACTTAGTGAATTTGAAGACTAATGGAGTATATAACTGCTATTGCATGCTGAAAAGATTGTCCCTCTGCCCAAATTGCTTGGAAAAGCAATCAGTCATTATTAGAACATCAGCCAAGGGCCCCATATCTTAGTGAAACTCCATTCAGGTGCAAGTACAGTTTAAAGCCAGCTCCTAAAGACGCCCACAGCATATACATGATCCATGTAGCCGTCATCTGAATCAACTGAAGTCTTTAGCAGCACTCATGAAGCTTCTATACTTGATTTAGCAATAAAAAATTTAAAGGATTCTCCTCCCTTGACTCTCTGCCAAGTATTTTAAATGACTCTAAACAAAAATTTAAAATCATGTATTTTTTTAAAGCTTTGACGAAATCTTAATACATTCAGGTGCAAAGGCATATACTCATTTACCTACTCTGAAAGCTTTGTGAATGAAGCTGTATCAGTGATAGATCTAACTGTTTTCTCTGCTATCAGAGTTGCTTATGTATATTTTACAAGTAGGATTGATGTATCTTTAAAGCCCCAGTGAAAAATGGTCTCAGTCATTAAAGTTCAGTATCTCTCACATTCACTCTATTATTCCTGGTGGTCAGTTGCTTAAAGCATAGTATTAATAAAGCCAAAGTAATGGATTCAGTTCAGGAAGGCTAGTTGCTGGGCCACAGACTTTGCCTTTCATCTTGACAAATAGCCTCAGAAATGCATAGCATAAGTCATAGGTGTGAACATAGCTAGACACTTATGAATTATTAAAAAAGACTTCTGTAAGGAGGGAACACTTGCATTAGAAGATAGCCAAAATAAGCATTGTATATAAATGGAATGCCATATCAATATATATATAATTATACATATGTGTACATATGTATGTGTATAGTGTGTGTATAGTATATGTATATGTCTTTTCCATTTAAAGAAAAAATTGTTTCCAGATATCATAAATAATATGCTTTATTTATTCAGTGCTTTCTGTCCATATATTTCCAAAGAGTTTGTCTCTTTCTGTTTCTTTCTGCTTCTCCTCGTATTTCTGTCTGCTTGTTTTTTTTTCTCGTTGAATCTATAGTAAATACACACACACATATATGTATATACACATACATTGATAATTATACATATCCCCAATTGAAGTAGAGTCAGAAGAATAGTTCTATTGTAGTTAGTGGGTTGGTTTCATATAGGTTCATTCTGGACTTTCAAGCTCTACAAAAGCTTATTAGGTGCCAACTATGCTTATATTAGCTTTCAAGTATTCAGGATTATTTCCATACCACAAGTAGGACTTCAGTGCAGAAGCCAGACCTATATGAATAATAATAAATTATAGCAGAGTTGTCATCAGTTACAGGAAGGAAAGAAGCATTTATTAAGCACCTACTATATGCCAAGCACTGTGTGAAGTAACAGAACAAATTTCGACATAAAGAGCAAATCTATCCATCCCTATCATTGAAAATCATCAGTGACAGCATCACTTTTATGAAGTACAAAAAATATATGTTAAATTGTTTTATTTTATCTCTCCCATTTAAGAAAAATTAAAAAAACATTTTCTCCACATAATATAAATAATATATGGAGTTTATTCAACTCCTTCTGTCCATAAATTCTCAGAACATGAGCCTCTTTCTCTCCAGTTCTGTCTGTTTCTCTGTCTCTATCTCTGTTTTAATTTCTGTCTTTCATGGTATCTCTGTCTCTATTCTTCCTTTGTATCTGTTAGTTTCTCTGTCTTTTCCTCCCTTTCTCTTCTTCCCTCCTTTTCTCTCTTTCTCTCTGTTTCTCTGTTTCTCTCCATCTCCCTTCCATCCTTTCTCCCTCCCTTTCTCTTTACCTATCTGCCCTTCTCCATCTCTCTCATATACACACAATTAACCTCTGGTGTTATCTAGTTTCCACACTTGGTCAACAACATCAGTAACAGGTAGTCCTTCAGCTTCTGCTTGAAGATGTCCAATGATGTGAAACTCAGCACTTCCCATTACACTTCCAAAACATCTTAACTATTTAGAAGATTTTTTCTTACATTAAACCAAATTTGACCTCTCTTCAACTTCTACCCATTATACTTGGTTCTGTCTTCTGGTGTGGAATAAAAATAAATTTAATACCTCTTTTAAATGACAGTTCTTCTAATGCTTCAAGACACCTATCATATCTGGTTTCTTTAACTGATCTTGATATGATATGAAATGAAGGTCTCTCTCATGATTCTATTCTCATGATTCTATTCATCCCCCTCTGGACATGCTCTAGGTTGCTATTGTCTGTGTGCCATCCAGCCCATCTATTAAGACAACAAAACTTCCCAAGGACAGATATCTATCTACCTTGTCACCATGTGCTCACTCTCCCTCAATAATTAACAAAAATTAAATCATTGTTGCTATTTTTATAAGAAAGGACTTGACAATCTATTGCTCTTTATGTAAACTAACAACCCCTATGACTACTCAAACCAAAGCTCCTCTGTCCTCCATATATATATATATATATATATATATATATATATATATATATATATATATATATATATATATATATATATATATCTTTTAGAAGGAAAGGATTGTCTCCCTTTTCTATTTGTATCCCTAGTACAATATTGTTCAGTCATTTCAGTCATAGCTGGCTCCCTGAGACCACATTTGTAATTTTCTTGGCAATAAGATACTGGAGTGCTTTGCCATTTTTTTCAGCTCATTTTACAGATAGGGAAACTGAGGCAAACAGGATTACATAATTTGCTCAGGGTTATGCATCTAATAAGTGATTGAGATCAAATTTGAACTCAAGAAAAGAACTCTTCCAGGCATTCTATTCCCTATACCACCTAGATGCCCCACTTAACACAATGCCTGACACATAATACATTGTAAGAGAGGAAAGAAACAAGCATTTATTATGTATCTACTCTGGGCCAGGCCCTGTGCTAAATGCTTTACAAATATTATTTCACTTTCGCCTCACAAAACACTAGGAGAGATACTATTATTCTCTGTGTTTTACAATTGAGAGAAAAACTAAACAGAAAGAGATTGAATAATAATAGTAGTAATGGTAGCTAACATTTATATAACATTGACCATGTGCCAGACATTGTACTAAGTGTTTTACAATTATTTTCCCTTTTGATCATCAAAGCAACTCCTGTGGGGAGATACTATCATTATCCCCTTTTTACAGACAAATAAACTGAGGCAGACAGCAATTAAATGATTTGCCCAGTACTGACTTACTGACTTATAGTCAGTAAGTCTCTGAGGTCAGATTTGAACTCTGCTCTTCTTGACTGTAGGCCCAGCACTCTAATCACTGTATCATCTAGCTACCTAGATTTAATAAATAACTATTGATAGATCAGTTTTCTAAAATGTGGTGTCTCAACTGAAGGTTATTTGATTAGGGCAGACTATAATGGCATTATCATCTTTATTCTAGATTCCATAATCATATTAATTAAATAAAATTCCCATTAGTCTTTCTTGGTTTCACATGAAACTGTTAACTCATATTGAGCTTGTAGTCTACTCAAATTTTCTATTGCTATTATAGTTTTTCATTCACATAGAATGTTGTCTAACCATATTTCTCCCATCTTGTACTTATATAGTTCATTTTCTGAGTCTATTTAGAGTTATCCCTTCAATATAATAGATGTTAGGAGCATGGTACTCTTATGACCTGGAAAATCTATGTACAATTTTTTGGCCTTCCCTTAGTAATTCAGAGAAGTCTGAATTTTTCTTTTTCTTTTATGGATGTTTACCATATCTTACTGTAAAATTTGGGTTTGTATTATACAATACTACACATACATTCTATTCATTTCTCAATTTCTAAACTTTTTTGTGTCTGCTAGTCTTTGTCCATCACCTAAAACTTCCACAAAACACTTCCCACATTACCATTTATTTCTTTATGCTGACCTGTGATTTATCAAAATATGATGGGAAAAGTCATGATGTGGAAAGGATAACTGCCGTAGAATTATACACACATCCATATGTGTATGCAGACACATATGTATATATATATATATATATATATATATATATATATATATGTATATATATATATATATATATATATATATCCCTTCCTTTTCATCTTTCTTTACAAAAATAATCCTACTCCAATATAACATTATGACATAGAGATAACCCTGTTATTTCTATTTTGACAGAGTAAAACCTTTGGCATGTTTGACCATGGTGGAAAGGTTTCAAGTATAGATTTGGCAATAGGCTCAATCTGCTGTCTGAGAACCAACCTAGCTGTGTACAGAAAAGATCATTTTCAGTAGGCTGGCTACTAGTTAATGAGTTCTTTGTTGATGTTAATCCTTGAAACAAAGTAAAAAACAAAAACAGTCCTTGGTAAATATGCATAAATCACTAGGAGGCAAAATAATCTTTCTTTGTAATGATATTATGGTTTACTTAGAAATTCTCCAAAATTCAACAAAATAAATAATACTGTTTCTGTACAATAGGGGGATACAAAATAAACTAACAAAATAATCAGAACATATAAATAAAGCTTTGAAAAAATAAATTGAAACTTCCCAAAATTGCTTGACTCAGGTTTTACTTTTCCTCCATTAAAATGGAAAGGATAATAAAAGATGGAAATAATTAATGCTGAAGGAACTGTAGAAAGATATGTGCTCTAATACACTGTTGTTGAGCTGTAAATTGTTTTTAACAATTATGGAAACAGATTTGGAACTATGGTCCAAAAAATGACTAAATTGTTTATACCTTTTCCCCCCAGTCATAGCACTACCAGTCAACACTAATGCTTCAAGATAGACAATGACAAAGGAAAAGAGAATGAAACATGACATTCAAAATAATATTTTTGTGACATAAAAAAAATTTAGACTTGCAAAACATGTAGCAATATGAATGTAATAAATATTGTACTGTAAGAAACAATAAATATAAGACATTCAGAGAAATTTAAAAAGACAATGAACTGATTTAAGGAAGCAGAAAAAGTAAACAGTATACCCAATAATAGGAAAACAGCACCATAAGATAATAAAATTCAAATTAAGTCAATTACCCATTTGTATTCCAGAGAATGGATGAAGAAATATACCTCATTCTTCTTCACAGAGAGATAGTAGACTCCAAGTCCAGAATTAGCCATATTCATTAGGCATAGTCAATGTGTTAATTGTTTCTACTTAACTGTGAGTTGTTATAAGAAAGGCCTTTGTTAATAAAAGTGAATTATTGAAGAAATAAAGTTATAAAAATAAAATAAAATACCAACAATACAATACATATATGAGAACTAATTAAAGAAAAATAAAATTTTCCTTGGATCTGAGTAGCACTCTTCTGCATCTTTTATGACAGTGATAGAATAGCATTTGTAGGTTGCCTATAAATAATATTTGTCTAGTAGGTCTCTTAAATGTTAGTTCATTGATCAATGTCAAATGGATTTACATATTATAAGAAGAGTTGAACCACATTAATATGGATATTTTCACAGTAAATGAAACTACACTATCTCACATATACCCAGTTTTAAAATGTTTGAAACACTTTCCTCACAACAACACTGTGAGGTAGGTATTGCAATTGTCATCTTCCTTGATTTCCAAATTAGGAAACTAAGACTTGGAAAGATTAAATGGTCTCCTCAAGGTCATGAATAAATAAACTGTGTTTATTTAGAAACTGTGTTAGATGATAGGATACAAAGACAAAAGGGAGACAGTCCTATTCTCAAAAAGCTTACATTCTAAATGGAAAGACAACACATATAGGAAAATATTGTAGGAAGTCACAGGAATGATTAGTGAAACCACATGCTAGTTTATTGTCAGTTGTATTTGATTACAGGCATAGAAGAAGAGCTGAGAAGACAGGGCCAAGATGGTGGAGTAAAGGCAGGAACTTGCCTGACTTTTCCCCAAAACTGCTCCAAATTCTTTTAAATAATGACTCAAAACAAATTTTAGAGTATCAGAATACTCCAAAAAAAAGAGTAGAACATTATCCGCTCAAAGGCAATTTAGAAGCTCAGCAAAAAAGCTGGGAGTCCAATGTGCAGTCCTGGACCCAGCCCCAGTCCTGGCCTGGGCCAATCTTTGAATCAGCAGCAGTACTAGTGGCTTCCAGACCTCTCAGCCCAGATACCAAACAGGAGCTGGAAGTTCAGCAGAAAAGGTCTGTGGGATCAGAGTGGGAATCCAGAGCACAATTCCAGCACAGCCCTGGCCCTGGCCCCAGCTCTGGCCCAAACACCAACATTGTCAGTGAGGTGGGATCTCTGATGCAGTGCTGGAGGCTTCTGGACCTCTCAGCCTATAGACACCAGGGAGGACTCAGAAGATCAGTGGAGAAGATCTCTGACAATGGGGTGGAAATCTGGTGTGCAGTCCTGAGCAGCCCTGAGCAGCAGAGGCCCAGCCCAGGCCAGCCCTAGATCTTACAGCTACAATGAGGTGAGCACACTCACAGTTCCAAGGTAGAAAAGAATACTTCTGGTCAAATTCCTAGAAGGATTTTTTAAAACAGCTATACAACCCTCCTGGCGCCTGAGACAATGCACCCTCCACCTTGGAAGGAGAGCCCTCCTTTAATAAAGAGTTAAAAACTAAATAACAGGCTAGAAAAATGAGCAGAAAACAAAAAAGTTTCTAACCATTGAAAATTATTATGGTGATAAGGAGGAACAAAACACACATTCAGAAAAGGGGATAACAAAGTCGAAGTTTCTACATCCAAAGCCTGCAAGAAAAATAAGAATTGGGCTCAGGCCATGGAAGAGCTTAACAGGGACTTTGAAAATCAGTAAGAAAGACAGAGGAAAATTTAGGGAAAGAATTGAGAGAAATGCAAAAGGAAACACAAAAAAGCTAATGAGCAGAGGAATACCTTTAAAAAGCAAAATTGGCCAATTGGCAAAGGTGGTTCAAAAGCTCATTGTAAAATAATTCCTTAAAAAAAGAATTGAGCAATGGAAGCTAGTGACTTTATGAGAAACCAAGATACAATAAAGCAAAACCTCCAAAATGAAAAAATAAGGGGAAAATGTGAAATATCTCATTGGAAAAATAAGTCACCTGGAAAATCGATCCAGGAGAAATAATGTAATAGTTATTGGTCTACCTGGAAGTCATGATCAAAAAAAAAAAAAAAAGAGCCTGGATATCATTTTTCAAAAAATTATCAAGGAAAAAATGTCCTGGTATTCTAGAACCAGAGCGTAAAATAAAAATTGAAAGAATCCACCAATCATCTCCTGAAAGAGAACTCAAAATAAAGATTTCCAGGAATATTATAATCAAATTCCATAACTCTCAGGACAAGGAGAAAATATTTCAAACATCCGAAAAGAAACAATTTAAATATAGTGGAGCCACAGTCAGAATAACACAAGATCTAGCATCTTCTACATTAAAGGACCTGAGGGCTTAGAATGTGATATTGTAGAGGGCAATGGAGCTAGGATTGCAACCAAGAATCACCTACCCAGCAAGATTGTGTATGATATTTTAGACGGAAAGGTGGTTATTCAGTGAAATAGAAGATTTTTAAGCATTTATAATGAAAAGACTAGTACTGAATGGAAAATTTGATTTTCAAATGCAAGACTCTGGAGAGACATAAGGAATTAATCAGAAAAGTGATATCATAAGGGACTTAATAAGGTTTATCTGCTTATTTTCCTACATGGGAAAATGATAGTTGTAACTCATTAGAACATTCTCATTATTATGACAGTTAGAGAGCATGGGTATGAGTTGAATATGAAGGGATAAAATGATGAAATTAAGGGGTGAGAGAAAGGGAAAAGGAGAAGTGGAATGGTGAGAATTATCTACCATAAAAAAGGAGCCCAGAAAAAGCTTCAACAATGGAGTGGAAGAAGGGAAGAAAAAGGGGAGTGAGTGAACTTTACTCTCATCAGAATTGGCTCAAATAGGAAATAACATACATACTCAATAGGAGTATAGAAATTTATCTTGCCCTGAAGGAAAGTAGGAGGGGAATGGGATATAGGAAAGGGTGGGTGGGTGATAAGAGAGGATATATTGAGGGGGGAATGGTCAGTAGCAAAATACTTTTGAGGAGGGACAGGGTGAAAGGAGAGAGAATAAATGGGGGGACATAAAAGTAGCAATAGTTATTGTTAAAAAAAAATGGAAGCGAGTTTCTTTGATGGAATATTATTGTTCTCTGAGAAATGATGCGCTCAGGAAAAAAAAACAAACCTGGAAAAGTCCTTCATGAACAAAGTGAAATATACTATATATAAAGTAATAGCAATGTTCTGGAATGATCACCTGTAAATTACTTTGTTATCCTCTGTAGTACAATTATCCACAACTACTCTGAAGAATTTCTAATGAAAAATTCTATTCATATTCAGAGAATGAACTGATCAAGTCTGAATACAGATTGAAGCATTCTCTCTCTCTTCTCTCTCTCTCTCTCTCTCTCTCTCTCTCTCTCTCTCTCTCTCTCTCTCTCTCTTTAACAATCTTACAGATTTTTATTTTCATTAGGGTGGGAGATCTATATTGTTTTTTTTTTCACAACTTGACTTTTATGGAAATGTTTTAATTTATTTTATATGTGGTTTCTTAATTGTGATGTGTGAGGATAAGGAAAAGAACTTAGAACTCAAAAATCTTAAAAAACAAATGAAAAAATTGTTTTGAATGTGACAGGGGAAATGTTAAATAAATTTTTTTATAAAATTATAAAATTTATAAAATGCCAGAATAAGAGCTGGAAAGTTGGGAGTCAGGTTAGAAGAAGGTGCATGCACAATGTCAAGAGAAATGATAAGCTGTGTATAGTGAGTGAATATATGAATCATCTTCTGATGCCATCCAGGTGTAGTAGGTTAGGTCAGTTTATATTAATTCACCAATCAAGACAGCTCAGCTCCAGAGCAAACTTTCAGAGCAGAATGAATTGATTCCCTCAGAGAGGAGGGAACATCTCTGGAGAATTGCTCTACTGCGTCCTGGGGAGAGAACAGTAGCACTACACATAGCAAACTGTCCAGGGTAGAGAACTGTCCATAGTGGATGGGATATAAAACTTGGTCTAAGGCTACCTGGATATTAATAGGTTAAACAGTGTTTATATTCACAACCAAGTGCTAAATTTTGTTTCCTTCTGAGCTTCCCAAGTGCTTTGTTTTCTATAACTGTTTATGGGCTCTAGTGAATCTTTTGCAACTTCTTCAGTTTCTACTGGGATGAAATAAAGAATGTCTATTCCCTTATATGCATTTGTAACCTTGAATATAAGAACTGTTAAATATAATTTCTGGAAACCTAGACTAAAACTATATCTGCCAATTATACAAAAGTAAGAAAATGTGCCAAAGGGAAAATGATGCTTTTTGATCAGTCTTTGAGATTTAACTTGGTTTGTATTTCAGAACTTGATGAGAAGGGAAAGGAAAGGTCTTGGCCCATGAATTGCACTTTTATCTTGATTTTTATAGATGATAATAAGGCTTGGAGATGAAAGGATTTGCCTGTGGTTATAAAATTAGGAAGTGTGAGGTGGGATTTTCATTCTTGGTTTTCCTGATCTCACACTGTCTAATCATGTCACCAGATGCCTCCCTCAAGTTTGACATACTATAGCAAGTATTTCTTGAGTCTGCTCATTCAGTCTGTCCCAAATCCACTTGTACTATCAATAAAATTTCATCTTGTTCACTAGGAAATTACAAGAGACTTCTGAATGCCTTCCTGAATTTCAGATATGATGTCTATGAAATTCCTTGATTTACCAGTTTAATAATATTTTAAAAAGAGGAAACACATACTTCTGTCATGATAAGCGACTCTAGTACTTAGATTTCAATATGTCCATTCTAAAAACTCATAACTCACTCCTTTAATAATGCAATTTTTCCAAGAGTCAAAGTCAAACTTACTGACATTGTTTAAAGAATCTATTCTTCTTGAATGTTGGAGTACTTTCCCCATCTTTGGTCCTACAACATTTTTCCCATTCTGCATGATTTTTTGAAGATTAAAGACAGCAATTCAATAATCCCCATTATATACTCTTCAGTATTCTTGAATGTCATTTGTTTGGGTCTTTTAATTTAATGATCTCATTTATCTTGGATTTCATCTCCCTGTCAGCATTTTTGATCTGGCTTTGCCAGTATGAAAATCATTTTAGCAGAGAAAACAAAAATCAAATGAGTTATTTTCACATAAAATGTTTTCATATACCTAAGCACTGTTTTTTTCTTCTTTGCTCTTCTTCTTATCTCCAATATAAGTAAATGAGCCTCTTAAATTTGTTTCAATCAGGGATATAATGAATACAGGTCATGGATTTTCTTTTCTGGGTATAATTGTATGAGAATCACTTTGCCTAATAAATTTCTTGTTTTTAGAATTGGAAAAAAAACTTAGAAATTACCGAACACAACTTGCTTATTTTGTTTTGTTTGTTATAATAGAGATAAGAGCCAGAAATGGGTAACCAGAAAGGTTCCAGAGGTAATAAGCAATAGAAGCTAATGTAAACCTGGATTTTCTTATTTCAATCCAATACTTGTTCTACTACTATCCCATATTAAATCCACGAGCTATTTAAAAACTACTTATTACTCAAAGGCCTAGTAACTTTATCTCATGTAGCTAGATGGAAAGGGACCATCTTTTCTGCACCCCTTATCTTCCAGCTCCCTTTTACTTAGCTACCCACCCCTCTTCTTTAAAGAAAGGGAAAATTGGGTCAGAATTAACATATGGTCTCTGGTCAGAGAATTCTGAAATTAAATTATTGAATGCACGTGCACCATTCACTTGTAGGCAGTTTTAGAACATTACAAATCCATCTATCTATCAAGTCATTCATCTATTCACTCACTTATTCATCTAAGCAACCATTTAGTTATTGTTTTTAGCTATACTTACTATATGCAATTCAATGTGATGGATCTGGAAAAGATGAAAGAAGTAAGAAAGGTTTCAAAGAGAGAAACCATGGCAGAGTGGATAGAGGGTTGATCTTATCCCTGATACATCCTGGCTGTCCACTCCTGGGCAAGCCCTTTAATATGTCAAAATTCTATGCAACTTTCTAAGACTATAAGTTGCAAAAATGATGGTTATCTACATTGGTAGGAATGGTTTTTACTCTGAGATTTCCCTCTACTTTGTAATTATAGGTAAAGACTTTATTGTCATTTTACAATTACCTTACAATCTGGTAACAATGATAATCTTCCAGAAGTTTTGTGTGGTTGGTCCTTTCAAATTGGATCTCAATCTCTACACTACCCACAATATTTTGGGGCTAGCTAAAGTATAAAACAAAGATAGGAGGACTAGTGTAGCACTACAGATTATACTTTTGTATATTGGCAAAATGGAAAAATCTCCAATTTTTATATCAGATTGACTCTTTCACCATGAAGATATACTTCACATTAAATTATTGTCATATTAATGCTTGAGAGCTGTCAAATAGATCTTATGTCCCCTCCCTATCTATATCTATATATATATTTCCCAGTTTTCAATGCCAGCTTTTCATTTTGATCTTTCTGTCTTATTTGTTTCTGTCTGGTCAAAAGGTCCATGCTATTTGACTTTACATGAAACTAGTACACCAAAAAGTACAAGCACATTGAACTTCAGGAAACAATTTCCTGCTTCAATAAGCAAAACATTTTGGTCAAATCTCATGTTTTAAAACTTGATGGGAGCCCACCAATACCACTTCTCAGTTGGTATCCTGGGGAGTTTTCTTGTGTTTGGTATTATGTGTACATCTTTAATGAGACATACACTCAGTTGCCCAGGCATAATGAAATTTATAGTCTCTGGAAGGCATAACTGTCAGGCTTTTCTGTTTGTTTTGGTTTGGTTGGTTTTTGCCTTCCCTAACACTTTTAGGTATTCCCCTGGGTTTTCTGAGATTGAGATGTAGGAGTTTATGAAGCTATACTTAATCAGATAAATCCCAAAGACAATGCCTTTGATTTCTAATTTCTGCATTTTAATTCTTCCTGCAACTCAGCTGTGCAGATTTAGTGAAGCTGTTACTAGGAACAATTTGCTCTGACTTGCTGCAGTTTTAATAGTTACTGCTGAAATGGCCAAGTGCACAGCTGGGAGGAGATAGATGGAGCCATGCTGTCGTTTATTTCAGGTGCCATGGTAATGCTCAAATTTCAGCAAGCAAAAACTCAGGCAAGGAATTTCTTTAATAAAGCTCCAAATGCCCCAGTTCTATTGCAGCCATTGCTGGAGCAAATACTCCTATTAGGCCCATCCCTACTGTGTCTTCTGAAAAGATCTAAATGCCAATATATCTGTACTGAAGGAGTACAGTTATAAAAGGATTCATTGAAGAATTCATAGGATTTAACAAAGAAATCTTTCCTGTGTACACCATGGGACACCCATATCTCACCCGGCCTTAGAGATTCCAGTGCCCAGTGCTGCAGTTTTTATATAGACTCTTAATATGCCTAACCATTTCTGCTGCCAATTTTTAAATCAGCATTTTTCCAGACTTGCCATCATTGACTCTTTTTAATCTTGGAAAAGGGTGGGTAGGTAGAGCTGCTGTAATGACCTTCTTAATCTCAATAGAGGACAGAATAAGAGTAAAGTACAGGAAAATCTCTATTATATGCTATTTAATAATAAAATCTAAAGCTTGAATGTATTATTTAAACACTAGTAGCTGCCTCCACACTTTCTTGCTTTGGTGCTTTTGCTCACACTATTCCTATGCTTGAAATATACTTCTTATCTCTCTGCCAGTTGAATTTCTAACCATCCTTTCTCTTCTATTAATTTCTTAGGACCCAACTCAAATTTTATATCTTCTAAAAACTCCTCTTTGATCTTTCCTGCTTCCCCCACCACATCCAGTAATAACATCTCCTTCTATTAAGTTTGTACCTCTCACATGACTTTATGTATTGCTTTGTATTAAGTATAGTACTATACAATGCACTATCTGAATATTTTGCACTTACTTATCTAATCCAACTCCTTCATTTTGCAGATAAAGCCTAGAGCAGAACTTTAATGTACTGAAGTAGAATCTGATGGTTTCTGTGGAATAAATCTTTAAGATTATGGATGTGCAACACCTTAGCCTCCTATGGCTCCTCCTATAGCATCTTGAGGGAAGGAATTGGATCTTTTTTCAACTAAATTCATTTTAACAAATATTTGTCAAATATATATACAAAGAACCTATTATAGACATTTATATGCTATATAGCACCTAGCACAATGCTATGCATGTAATAAAAGAAATAATTCATATTTATATAGCATGCTAAAATATTTGTCAAGCACTTTTCTTATCAAAACAATGTGATGTATAAAGCACAGGTATTATCTCTATTTACCAGAATTCATACATAATTCTTCAATAAATGCAATTATAGAAATAACATTGCTCAATAATTCTCTGATTGTCTATATAACCTGAAGCATGTCACAAAATTATCTATGAATAACTTACCATTTTCTCTGACTCCAAATAGGAGAGGAATTTCCTATAGGTGGTAGGACTTCTAGCTTTTCCTGTTTATTAGTCCCATGGTGCTGATTGAAACAAGTCCCAGAATGTTACAAAGATTTTGTCACTGAGATTTACAGCTTCTCAAAAGAGATTGGCCTAGCAACCCACACAGGAAAAACAAATGAAAAATGCCTATTATTTAGACTACAGATAGTTGGGTGGGAGGCTCTTTGAGCAGATCCATCATTGTATGTTATATAAACAGGTACTACAGATAGACATCAAGCTGGGTTGCATTTTGAAAATTGCCTATAGCTTTCAATAGTCCTAAATTGCTCCATGACACAGAAAATCCCATCTTTTTAACACCCAAATTATTATAGTATACCATACAGTTTAAATTTGAGGAAGAAAGGCTCAGTTCAAATTCACAGAGGTAAGTTATCTAAGAGGTAAGTTATAATTTATTGAAGTTCAAATAAAGGATATAGAGGGACATTTATGAGTCTATGACGTATTTGCTTGTATTAGTTTTAACCTGATAGGAGATGTACCACAGTATATGTGGTATGTACTTACTAGCTATGTAGACAAGGAGCTGTAATTTAATCTCATTTTCCTCATCTATAAAATGAGGCTATAACATCTACTTTCCTAAGTTATGAGAATCAAATGTAATAATTAAAGTATATAAAGTGTTTTGTAAACATTAAAGCATTATATAAATGCTAGCTATTATTATCCTAGAGATAATCTAGGTTAAGACTTCTTAAAGTTTTTCCACTCCTGCCAAGAAATGTTTGCATGATCCCAGATATAAGCATATAAAATAAGTATACAAAGCAAATGTTTATTGATAATAAATCATAAAGAAATTTATTTGAAAACAATTCTTTGCTATACATATAAATAGTCATTTATTAAAGACAAAAGCAAATTTGCACACTAATGTAATGGATGTGCTTATTTATTTGTTTATTTTGCTGCGGCAATTGGGATTAAGTGACTTGCCCAGGGTTACACAGTTTGGAAGTGTTAAATGTCTGAGACCAGATTTGAACTCAGGTTCTCCTGACTTCAGGGCTGGTACTCTATCCACTGTACCACCTAGCTGTCCTTGCTTATTTATTTTTACATAAAGCATTAAATCTTGGTGGAATATTTGTTACTTTTTACTGTTGACAAATTTTTAATGACCCTCAGTTATGTTACCAGGCATTATGATCCACAGTTTTAGAAGCTTTGATCTTGTTCAACTCCTTCATGTTTAAGTAAGGAAACTGAGGACCAAAGAAGGTAAATAATTTGTTCAATGTCACACAAAATCAACTGTGTGAGTCAGAGAACCACGATATGATGTGACAGAGACCCAAATCTTCTGGTACAAATGTGGTATATCCATAATCAAGAATCCTTATGGATCCTTTATTTTCACCCTATGATCTTACAATGAAAAACCTGAAGCAATACAAAATTCTGAAGTAACTTCTGAATCATGAGGAGAATATTTCTTTTTTACCTTTCTTTTATTTTTTTCCATTTTTTGGTTTTGTTTGACTGATTTTTGATGTCTCATTGAGTCATTTACTTCCACTTGCTCAATTCTAATTTTTAGTGAATTATTTTTTTCAGTTATCTTTTTTACCTCATTATGAGGTAATTGAACTTTTAAATGAATTACTTTATTCATTGATTTTTTTCCATTTCACCAACTTTATTTCTTAGGGAGTTGTGGGTTGTTTTTGGTTTTTTTCCATTTCACCAAATCTATTTTTAAGGAGTGGGTTTCTTCAGACAATTTTTATGTTTCCTTTTCCAAAGCCCTCATTTCCTTTCCCCATTTTTCTTCTAGCTCTCTTTTAAGAACCTTTCTGAATTCTTCTTTTTGAGCTGGAGACCAACTCATGTTTGAAACTTCATTTGGAGATGTTTTGTCTTTAGCGTTCTCAGGGTTTGAGGTCTGTTCTTCCCAGTCTCCATAATAGCTATTGTTGGTCAGAGCACTTTTTGGTTTTTTGCCCATCTTTAAAGATTGATGTTTGCTCGGACAAAGTGTAGATTGTACCAAGCTTCTTCTGCAGGCAATAGGGTTTTTATGCTACCCAGAGGCCAATGCAGCCTGTTTCCTTACCAACTGATTGGGCATGCGCAAGTCCCACTTGTTATGCTGAGATTCAAGCTCACTATTTGCCTTCTATAGTTGTGTTGGAGATCTCACAGTTAGTCTGCTGATCCACTGGCTTCTGAATCAGGACAGAATAGCCATAGCTGCTGTGTTTTGGCTAAGAGCTTCCCATTAGATTCCCCCCATTGGTGGAAGCCTCTCTGCCTCCTTGTGCTGTGCCTTTGCTGAGCCATATATCCCCTTGCTTAATTGAGACAGACCTTTCCTGAAGTTCTTCCAAAATATCTTCTGCTGGAAATTTGTTACACTCCAAATATTTGTGGGTTGTCACTTCAAAATCCATTCAAGGGCTTGATTCAGTGTTAATTCTGAGGGAAGCCAGGAAGAGCTCAAGCAAAGATCTATCTACTCTCCACTATCTTGGCTCTGCTTAGTTTTTTTTTTATTCTCTCACTCCTCCTCCCTGCCCCATTTCCCCCTCCTCAGGGCTAAAAGTTCAAGTTCACCTTTTGCAGTCTAACAAATCCATCAATTGTTCCAGTATATCATATTGACTAAGTCTTAATTATTCTGACTTTTTCTTTCCATGTGTCTTCCCTTTTCTCACCCCTAATCCTGATTTGGGGATAGGCTGCTGGCCAGCATATGTCCTATAGTGACAATAAAGCTTCAAATTATAGAAAACCATAATCTGCTCAAAAATATTATTATTATACATGGTACATAGGCCAAGAGAGAAACAAAATGTGAGCCAAAGCAAGCTGATGCATATTTTCAGTGATGATTTATATGCCATAACACATGTCATCCAAGAAACATGATGTGCATGGCAAGGTTATGTAGCAAGAACAAAAGTAACAGATATACAGCCTATTTGTCACACTTACATCCACAAAATAGTTAAAAAGACCTAGAAATCTACTAGGTCAATTCTTTCCAGAGGAATTATGAGAGGATGTGAACAAGAATTTTTCAGGAAGAAAAGTTAATGTCCAATCCTTGTCTATCTTTGGAGGGCTAACCCAAATCCATCTAATAAAATAAATCCATTAAAACTGTGAGTATTTACAGGTGAGGAAATAGAAGTTCAGATATGGCAAATAATATTCAAGGCCCTGCAGAGAGTTGGTGTCAAAGAGAGAAGAACCCAACCCTCTTGTCTCCTAACATGATGCTTTTTCCACTCCTTTATATACCTCTTAGGTTCAAGGATCATTTATTTTCATCCTATGATCCTATGACAAATACCCTAAAGCAATACAAATATAGCCCCTTCCCCAAGTGACCCTCCACCACTCCATCACTCCTTCATCACATTGGTACCAGATTTAATAGACTACAGCTTTTTAGCCCACTGAAGTTCAGAAGTCAGAGAATCTATCTTGCCTTATCCTTCCCAATAACATGCATATACATCTTAAATTCCATCTCTTAAAATATAATATAGGCAATAAGAGATAGGATGATCAGTTAAAGATGGGGAAAGGAAAGGGCACTCTGAACCATACATAAGGATTCTTGAAATTTGCTTTACAAATTTATCAGTTTATCAGTTGATTCTTACAAGTTGAACTAGGTGCTAATATTATGCCCATTGTACAGTTAAGGAAACTGAGGCAGATAGTAATTAAGTGACTGTCCAGGATCACATAGCTAGTAAGTGTCTAAATGACCAAATTTGAACTCAGGTCTTCCAGGTTCTAGGTTCAGTATCTGTCCTTTGTACCACTTATTTTCCTCTATCAATTAGTGCTTTTGACATTTATCAGCTGAAACTTTGGGCAAATTATTTAACTTCTTAGCATTCCCTAGGGCCCTTTCCAAGACCATAAATTGTATATAATTTCAGTTTTGCATTGTTATAGGGATTTCCAAAACAGCAGTTCCCTATCTACCAAAGAAATCACAGGTGCCCTAAATCCATCCTACGGAAATCTGCCCAAGTACTGAGGTTCAACTTTCCTTTTCTTAGTAGTCCAGACTAAAATTCCACTGGGGATAGATGTGCTTTATTTTAGTGCTTCTCAAAGGCAGAATAGGTCTAAGAGTTCATAGACATAGCACTATCTCCAAACAAGGTTAGGAGGAGGGTCAGTGGACCCTACAAAGTATAACTCAAATCCCAGGTAATCCCCAATATTTCAATCTATTTGGCAATGTGTACCCTTGAATAGGACAAGGAATTCAGAGGTTGACAACTACTGAACCTGGTCTCTCTAAGGTCACCAGGGATCTCCAAGTCCAAATTCAACAATCTGACTACTATGTGTAACATAATTGGGATTCAGAGATCAACCCAGTTCTTAGAGATTTTGTGAGAAGAAATTACCGTAAACAAGAAATAGCGACATAGGCTAGAGCGTAATTACCACCAAGAATAGGTAGAGGCAAATTGCCCTGGAAAATTTGAGTTGAAAGCTATTACTTTTTGCTGGGGATTGAGAGTTGGAGAAGAAGCAGGTGAGTGTAAAACAGTGGTGTCAGACTCAAATGAAAAAGGGCAGGGGCACTCTGAACCATACATAAGGATTCTTGAAGCTGCAGATTGACTTTTTTTTCAAGACTTTTTTAAAATATATTTTTATAATATTATCCCTTGTATTCATTTTTCCAAATTATCCCCCCCTTCCCTCTACTCCCTCCCCCCCGATGACAGGCAATCCTATACATTTTACATGTGTTACAATATAACCTAGATACAATGCATGTGTGTAAATACCATTTTCTTGTTGCACAATAAGCATTAGATTCCGAAGGTACATGTAACCTGGGCAGACAGATATTAGTGCTAACAATTTACATTCACTTCCCAGTGTTTCTTCTCTGGGTGTAGTTGTTTCTGTCCATCATTGATCAAATGGAAGTGAGTTGGCTCTTCTTTATGTTGAAGATATCCACTTCCATCAGAATACATCCTCATACAGTATTGTTGTTGAAGTGCACAGTGATCTTCTGGTTCTGTTCATTTCACTCAGCATCAGTTGATGTAAGTCTCTCCAAGCCTCTCTGTATTCCTCCTGCTGGTCATTTCTTACAGAGCAATAATATTCCATAACCTTCATATACCATAATTTACCCAACCATTCTCCAACTGATGGACATCCATTCATCTTCCAGTTTCTAGCTACAACAAAAAGAGCTGCCACAAACATTTTGGCACATATAGGTCTCTTTCCGCTCTTTAGTATTTCTTTGGGATATAAGCCCAGTAGTAGTACTGCTGGGTCAAAGGGTATGCACAGTTTGATAACTTTTTGGGCATAGTTCCAAATTTCTCTCCAGAATGGCTGGATTCTTTCACAACTCCACCAACAATGCATCAGTGTCCCAGTTTTCCCACATCCCCTCCAACATTCATCATTATCTTTTCCTGTCATCTTAGCCAATCTGACAGGTGTGTTGTGGTATCCCAGAGTTGTCTTAATTTGCATTTCTCTAATCAGTAGTGATTTGGAACACTCTTTCATATGAGTGGATATAGTTTCAATTTCTTCATCTGAGAATTGTCTGTTCATATCCTTTGACCATTTATCAGTTGGAGAATGGTTCGGTTTCTTATAAATTAGGGTCAGTTCTCTATATATTTTGGAAATGAGACCTTTGTCAGAACCTTTGCTTTTAAAAATATTTTCCCAATTTGTTACTTCCCTTCTAATCTTGTTTGCATTAGTTTTGTTTGTACAGAAGCTTTTTAATTTGATGTAATCAAAATCTTCTATTTTGTGATCAATAATGATCTCTAGTTCTCCTCTGGTCATAAATTCCTTTCTCCTCCACAAGTCTGATAGGTAGACTATTCTCTGTTCCTCTAATCTATTTATTATCTCACTCTTTATGCCTAAATCATGGACCCATTTTGATCTTATCTTGGTATATGGTGTTAAGTGTGGATCCATATCTAATTTCTGCCATATTAATTTCCAGTTTTCCCAACAGTTTTTTCCAAATAATGAATTTTTATCCCTAATGTTGGTATCTTTGGGTTTGTCAAAGATTAGATTGCTATAGATGTACCCTTTTTTGTCCTTTGTATCTAATCTGTTCCACTGATCTACCGGTCTATTTCTTAGCCAATACCAAATGGTTTTGGTGACTGCTGCTATATAATATAGCTTTAGATCAGGTACACTTAGACCACCTTCCTCTGACTTTTTTTTTCATTAGTTCCCTTGCAATTCTCGACCTTTTATTCTTCCATATGAATTTTGTTGTTATTTTTTCTAGGTCATTGAAATAGTTTCTTGGGAGTCTGATTGGTATAGCACTAAATAAATAGATTAGTTTGGGGAGTATTGTCATCTTTATTATATTCGCTCGGCCTATCCAAGAGCACTGAATGTCTTTCCAATTATTTAAATCTGACTTTATTTTTGTGGCAAGTGTTTTGTAATTTTTCTCATATAATTCCTGACTTTTCTTTGGTAGATGGATTCCCAAATACTTTATACTCTCAACATTTGTTTGGAATGGAATTTCTCTTTGTATCTCTTGCTGTTGCATTTTGTTAGTGATATATAAAAATGCTGAGGATTTATGTGGATTTATTTTGTATCCTGCCACTTTGCTGAAATTTTGAATTATTTCTAATAGCTTTTTAGCAGTCTTTGGGGTTCTCTAAGTATACCATCATGTCATCTGCAAAGAGTGATAGTTTGATTTCCTCATTTCCTACTCTAATTCCTTGAATCTCTTTCTCGGCTCTTATTGCCGAGGCTAGCGTTTTTAGTACTATATTGAATAGTAATGGTGATAGTGGGCAACCTTGTTTCACTCCTGATCTTACTGGGAAAGGTTGCAGTATATTTCTATTGCATATTATGCTTACTGATGGTCTTAAATATATGCTCCTGATTATTCTAAGGAATAGTTCATTAATTCCTATACTCTCAAGCGTTTTTAGTAGGATTGGATGTTGGATTTTAGATTGACTTATTTTTTAAAAAATATTACTATTTGTATTACATTGTTATGTGTGTTGCATATCTGTGTCCTGTTGTAGTTTTATTTATTTTTGTCAATATTTTCCAATTACATTTTAATCTGATTCAAGTAGCGTTGGGGAGTGTTGTGAAATTTGACCAGCTTTTCTATTTGACAGTCCTGGTGTAAGAGAAAGCTTCATGGAAGAGATGATAGCTGTATTGGTCTTTAGAGAAAAGATTTTAATAGGTGAATATGGGGGCAAGTAGGAATAATAAGAAAAGACTATACAGTTCATGAAGGGGAATGATATGAGTTAAAATGCACAATAATATATGAGAATTAAATCATGGAATGTCATAAATGTCAAGATCAGGAATTTGTATTTTATTTGATGAATGATAGGGAGATACCGAAGATTTTTTCGTTAAGAATTTTATGATCAAAGCAGTGTTAGGCAGCATCATGAGACTGAAAATGGAATGGTCAGAAAACAAGGCAGAAAGCTACTTAAAGAGTTGAAAAAAGGAAGTAATAAGACTTTAAATGAGCATGATTATAGTGTAAATAGAAAAAAGAGAATTGATATAAGAAATTTTGCCAAATCCAATTATCTTTTCTCTTTTTAGAATTATTTCTGGTCTTTTTGCAACATTTGAAGCCTTGCGTGCCCCCTGCCTTCTTTTTTCCACTGGTTTTCTCCCAGTTCTACCTCAGACTACTACTTCTCTGTCTTTGTGATGTCATAGGTAAAAAGCAAGTAAAATAACTTTTTTAGATGATATTCTATTTAATGAACCCTAGAGATTAAAAAAAATAATTAAAACATTTAATAATCAGCATAGTAACACGCAAATCATCAACTTTTCTATATATTATTAGCAAAACAGCAGCACGGCCAGTTTGGGTAAATATAAAGACTAGGCCTTTGAGTTAGAAAGACTTGGGTTCAAGTCTTACCTGACACATACTATCTGCATGACTCTGGACAAGTTATTTAACTTTTCAATGCCAAAACAACATTCTAAGATTGTAAATTGTAGATTAGTTTATGATTGTATTGGTCAAGGAATTCTCCTTCCCAAGAATTCCCTATACTAAAGAAACATCTGATCAGGACTAAAAACAAACAAACAAAAAATCCAACCAAACTTGTAGAAGAGGGGGAAAAATATTCCATTTAAAATTGTTAAAAGAATATATCAAATATTTGGAAATTTACCTATTAAGACATACATAGGAAATATATTAATGGGAACTGCAAAACATTCTTTACAGACATAAAGACAGATCTGGGAGGGTATTTGTTATTCATAGCTGGACTATTATAGTATAACAAAAATGACAATAACACTTATATTAGTATACTTTTTCAGTAATATATCAAACTACTCTAGTGTCACAGAGTCAGACCCTATAACTTACATTGCAATAATGTTCAGGTCTACGCCAACATTCTGTTCAGTATAAGCACAAGAGCTCGTGCCCCAGGAGTAGTTATTGCTGAGCACTGATAAGGTGTTCATCAGGCACGGACACAGGGCCCCAATGAGAATGACCTAAAGACAAGGAATAGTGGGGAATAGAATGGGGGAACTCTGAAGCATCAGAAGCAGTCAGTGGCCAGTGAGTAAAGGCCTGGCTCCCAGCAGAACTGGAGAAAGACCTCAGTAGCAGCAGACAACATTGAGTAGTGGGGCAATCCCCAATGGCAGTAGAGAGCAAAAGGCAGACCATTCAAATCTACTGCTTATAGTAATGTAAAATTTATTGGTCTCTCTACCATGCTGCTAATATAACCTCCAACAATCATCATGAGAAAGGGCTTTGGTGTTGTTGGGAAGTAATTTACTTTATGGCAACAAGGAGGAGGTTAAAGTGTACCAGCTCCTACAGAAGAAAAGGTCCAGTTTATTAAAGATTTTTCATAAGTCAAAGCACCCTTCCCCTATCCCTATGGGACTCCCAGAGAGGTAATGGATCTGGTTGGTGAGCCAGAGAACAGTAAGTGAATAAGAACAGAAGGCAATTCCTCTGACCTGAAAGCATCATGATTAGGCATAAAATATCATTATCTTTGCCACAGTCCCAATGTTCCTAGGGCTGCTCTTGTTTATGGTCACCTTTTTACATTGAGTGATCCACTGCAAAGATCATCCTTCTTGGGACTCCTCCATATTTACTCTATCACTCACAGAACTTACACTGTTTTATTTTTGTCTGTATTTCTGCTTTAATTATCCTCTTCTTCCTTTAGTTTGGTTTGCATGTTCTTGAATACTAGAGGTCAAGGCTGTCTATTAATAGCCTTGAAGTTCATTTAGGTGGTAGATAACCACCTGATAACCTCCATATAAGTAGGACCTTACTACCAAAAGGTAGATTGTGGTAGAAAATTACACTCTATGTAGGGTACGTTAATATTTTTTCCTTAAAAAAGTTTTGAGATGTTCCTCAAGATTTGATTGCCTCAGTGGATTATGGCTCAGTTCAGTCTGTTGAAGTCCTTTCCAAAAGGAGCCAGAGGGTCTTTTCAGATGCTTGATTGGTGAATTGTGATGAGTTTCACCCAGACCAATCAATTCAAAGGAATCTCAATGGTTATCCTTATTGAATAACCTCTATTAGCGCTAAGTATTTTTTTTCTTTTAAATGTATTTATTTTTAATACATTAATAATAATTAAATTATTAAATAAAATAAATTAATAATAATAAAGCAATACATTGCTTTATGAATCATGTTGGGAGAAAAAAACCAGAGCAAAAGGGAAAAACCATGGGAGAGAAAGAAAAACAGAAAAAAGAAGTGACCATAGGATGTGTTGATATACATTCAATCTCCACAGTTCTTTTTCTGGATGCAAATGGCATTTTCTTTCCATAATCTATTGGGATTGCTTTGGATCGCTGAATCAGTGAGAAAAACTAAGTCTTTCTTAGTTGATTATTGCACATTCTTGCTGTTACTGTGTATAGTATATTTTTGGTTCTTCTTGTTTCTCTCAGCATCAGTTCATGTAAATCTTTCCAGATCTTTTTAAAATTAGCTTCTTCATAATTTTTTATATAATAATAATGTCTCATTATCATCATATACCACAACTTGTTCAGCCATTCCCCAAATGACAGACATCTACTTATTTTCCAATTCTTTGTTACCATAAAAAGAGCTTCTACAAACATTTTTGCACACATGGATTTTTTTCCCTACTTTAGGATTTCCTTGGGATACAGACCTAGTAATGACACTGCTGGGTCAAAGAGCATGCACAGTTTTATAATCCTTTGGAAATAGTTGCAGATTGCTCTCCAGAATCATTGGATCACTTCACAACTCCACCAACAATGCATTAGTGTCCTAGTTTCCCCACATCCCTTCCAACATTTACCATTATTTTTTCCTGTTATCCTAGTCAATCTGAGAGGTATTAGACAGTACCTCAGAGTTGTTTTAATTTGCATTTCTGTAATTAATTCTATGATTCTGTAATTAGTTCTGTAATTAATAATTAGGTACCACCTATTACCTCAGAGTTGTTTTAATTTGAATTTCTGTAATCAATAGTGATTTAGAGCATTTTTTCATATTTATTATAGAGGCTTTAATTTCATCATTTGAAAATTGTTTATATGTTTGACCATTTATTAATTAGGGAATAAGTAAATCTGTTAACTATTGAATAACCTATGGGTGTATTATTTTATTCCAATATCAAACCTAAACTGCCTGGAGACTGGCTTAAATCAGGCCCAATCTGGAAACAGCATATGTCCAGCAGAGCAGCAGAAGGAGGCAGCAAGAAACAGAGATTCAGTGAGATGCTACAGGGGTGCAGGCCTAATGGAAATTAGTATGATAATGTCATTGGACATTTTTAGTTTCCTTATAGTCAGAGCCTAGTTTAAAACTATAACCCAGAACCTCTATGCCTTTGTTCCATATTTCTGACTTTCTCTTGCAAGTGTTGAGGAGGAAAAAACCCTATAAACTATAGAATAGTCCCTCTATTCCTCTATTGTCCTCCCTCCAAAATTTTTTTTCTCAATTCAGCAACTCTGACAAAGAGAAATATGTTGCACCATTAATACCCTGTATTTGGGACAATCAGAATCTTACAAAAGCAGATGGTTTGGATTCAAATTCTATAGATAATCAAATTGCTTTGGCTATCCTTATAGACATGACTATTAAGGATATATCTACACCAGTAGTTAATGCATTTGAGGGATGACATAGTAAGGAAAAAGAGACTGGAGAAAATAATCTGGATTCAAATCTGCTTAGGTGACAGCCTTCACAGAATGTTGTAGTGCTGCCAACAGATGGTGTATTCATGGCATCCTTGTACCTCTAGGAGTGGATTAATTGCTTGAGATCTGAATGGAACTCCATCTCTGTGAAGCTACAATGCTCTATCTAGCTAGTGCTTAAAATGCCATCTGTTACCTTTTGACAGTTTATTTTTTTTTCCTTTTTTTAATCAAGGCCACTCATTACCTGGTGCTTCCCTCTACCCTAATGGATATGACAAAGATACCATTCATCCTTTCCTGATAAGAGCTGCTTATGGAAATGGGAAGGTGAGATGAAGGCAGTGATTTATAGCAGAGTGGGGTGGGGGGAATGGCTATTAGATTCATTCTTTTTCACTCTGTCTTCAGAGTGGCTTTTCCACTTTGCAGTTCCTCTGGATCTCACTCAGGACAACTGAAAGGCACAGTTTAGTTCTGCTAAGGAAAGGGAAAAGGTCATCCTATTTCCAAGGATTTTATTTTAGTGCTGGCTCATCTAGCCTCTGTGGATAGGAGCCCTAGTCATTTCTGCAGTTGCTGATCCCATGATTTATGTGTTGAAAATCCATGTGTAAAGACACAGCATGACAAATGGGACCAAACATGAAAGGATGTATGCTTAGTATGTCTAATAGATATTTCAGAAGTCTTTGTGTATATTCTGGGATTAATGATACATAGAGATCCCTCCGGACACCTAATGAGGCAGCCAAGGCAGCCCAAGTTTAGAAGGGCTAAAGTGGGTTGAGGCCAGGGGAAACAGAGATGAAAACTCATTAAATGCCTTAGGCAGTGTCTGGGGTTCCTACTCTTCAATGTCCTAGTCTTTTCCTGATGCTTTTCTCCAGCTGAAGTTGGGCAAAATCCCTTTCCTAAAATTTAAATGAGAAAAAAGTCATGAATTTGCCTTGTGATCATAAAGATCATAAAGAATTACAAAGCCCTTCACAAGAAAGAAACAGAATAGGAGTAAGAACATCTAACCCAAAGGTCAGATTTTATTAGCCTATAGTTTTTGAGCTGCAGTGATCGATCACTGCATTTCATCAGCAATTGGGTTATCTTATAGATATCTCATAAGCTTGTGAATATTGATCAAATGGCTAATTATCATGTCAAAGGAAGTAAAAAATGATGAATTTCACAGTACATGTTTATAGGCATTCAGAAAGAAAAGTAGTGATAAATAATGATCACTAAGTATTAATAAGAAGGGGTCCTAACATGTTAACTTAATTTCCTTTTTTGACAGGCATACTAGACAAATAATTCAGTTCTAAGCTATAAACATAACTTATATAGATTTTAGCAATACATTTGACAATATTTCTTAGAGTATACTGGTGGACAAAATAGATGTGAATTAGGAGATTCAGAAATGGATGAATGACTAGACTCAAAAAACCGATGATTTCCTGGGGTAGTCTTCAGTGGAGTCTTCATAGGACTTTGGCTTTGATCCTGTTCTCTTCTACTTTTATTTCAGTGACTTAGATGAAAGTATAGATGACATGATTATGAAATTTGCAGATGAATGAACTTAGAGTAGCTAAAATGCTGGATGGCAGGGTCACGGCTTATCCTTGTGGAAGCTTGACCTTTAATGAGAGATTAAAGTCCCTTTTCTTTAAATATTAATTTTTCAGACATTCTTCAGATAATTACATCTCTATCATACAAGTTCAAAGACAATTTGCCTAAAATTTAAATTATGGATAATGTCTAAAGTATCCAAAAAAGTAGTGGGAGAATAAAAAGGTATTCACTGTGTGCTATGAATCAGATATGGGGCAGTTATTTATTTTCTATACACAAAATAAATGTGAAACATAAAATATAATCACACATTGACAAAAGGACTTAAAATAGGCTTCAATAACTTAATACTCCAACTTATATTCTTCCCAGGATATTAGTACTTAAATTTTATCAGAATATAAAGTAATTTGAGAATTGCTGAATATTCATGTTTACATTTTTTCTCAGTTCTGCACTACTTCCCTTATGGTAGATGTCCTATGAAAAAGTGGACCTTACTTCACAAGTGGTCTATAGGTTAAAGTTTTACTTCCTCCCAAATAATATATTTAGATTTTGATGAGGACATTCAAGCAGATATGTAAAAGAGAGGTATTGATATGGCAAGATGATTTTTGATGTGGCTTACATCCCACCATACAGGCCTCTGCTCAATTACTCTACTCAATGAACCTTTTCTATACAGGTTTGCCTGTTTTACTTCTGTATTGGCACTAGTATTTAGCCATAATATAACATTAATTAAATTAAGCAAGGCTGTTTATGTCCAAACCCCACTAGGCATCTGGTTTTTTTTTCCCTAGAAACATATAACAAGATGTACTCTCAGAATGTGCTTGACTGACCACAGGACTGAGAACAATTAATGAAATCCCCGAGGTCCTATTCTCCATGCTCTTGCCAGGATCTGGATCACTTCCAGGTACAGGTATCCCTCATTTTACAGAATAAATGCATTTCCTCTAAGAGAGTTTCCATCATGCGAGAATTGAGATGCATCCCCAGAAAAGAATAAAAATATAAACCAACTTCCTCTAGTTGCCTGAATGACTTGAGAAATAGAAACAACCAATTTTGTATTGCTGTAGAGTTTAGGAAGCTAGAGGTATCTTATCATGTAAATTGAGTGAAATTCCTTGCTTCACTTATGAAAAAAAAAGGGGGGGATTGTAACATAGTACAACAGAACAATTATTAAGGAGAAGCAATGTAAAAAGCATCACCAGAGAAATGTATGACAAAATTAAAAGGCTCCTATGGGAGCCTATGTGCTTCATTGGTAGAAACATAATAGCAAGGGAATGTAAGCAAGGTTCATGTTGGATGGGACTCTTGGAAATGATTTTCAAAGGCACATGGACAAGATTGTCCCACGATGAGCATCCATCTCACTGATAGGCCCAATTCCTTTTCTTAGAGATTAGATTGAGGGACTAGAGAGTTTTTTATCATTTTGCTGATAATGTTCCAAGGTTTCATAAGAGTCATATTCCCTTGTCTTATTGCACTATGGAGACAATCCTTGGTTCTTGAAGGCTATGCCAGAAGAACACAACCTTTCTCATGGCTCAGCATGCAGGAAAGCCTTTGAATACTGGCTCAGTGATGGACTCAATGTATACCTAATGTCGAAAGGGCAAATTGCTCAGCTAAGTTCAGAGAGGTTCATCACCACCTTGGCTACAAGGTGATGACTTTTGGGGGACATATAAACTCTGAAGGAGAGTTAGAGATTTTGTATAAGTAGATATAGCACTGTATTATTGAATCAGAGCTCTTAATTTTGGAAGGAGTAATGTTAAGAGCTGATTCAATCATAGGATCATAGACACAGAGAATATTGAATCATAGCAGATTCCAGAGGCTGCCTAATCCAACTCAAAACTGAACACATACACTCTCACAACACCCCCAATTAATGGGCAGTTATTCAGCATGTACTTGAAGTTCAGTGATATGGGATATTTACTACATCCCAAGGTAATCCATTTTGATTGGGACAGCACCCCTTTATAAGGAAGATTAGGCAGAGAAAAAAAGTACTCAGCCAAGGGAAACAAGACAGCAGGGTAGAAGAAAAGTGACAAGTTCCCTACCAAAACTCCTCCAAACATTTAGAAACTACACCAATTTAAATCTTGTTGTGGAAATTCAAGGAAATAAATCATCGGGAGACATTTTTTCCAGTCCAGGGCAGCATAAGAAGATAGATAGTCTATGATTATTGGGACGAGGTCTGTCCAGGAGCATGTGGAGTACTCTAGCATAGGGAGAGGTTATGATCCAGGGAAAGAGGCGGTCCAAAACCCATGCTGGGACATGAAACCCCACAAAGGAAGCAGGAACAGGAATGTGCTGTCAGCTCTTTAGCTCACTATCCAGGTCCAGCTCAAAGATTCAGGGTGGACAGAGGTGACCTGAACCTAGGAGTGACATTCCTGAATAAAGAGTACTGGGAGATCCTAGGCTGTATACTCAGAGAGGACCAAAGTTAGAAGTAAATGGAAATTTTCTGGCTGGGACCTGAGGAGCAGAGCAGGGTCTCGGTTCTAGCATCTGACCCAATCTGAAGCCTGAAGACAAATAACCAGGGCAGGAATCTCAGATGATTGGGACATTTAATATTCTGTTACTGAATCAGGAACTTCCAAAATGGCTGAGAGTGGCTAAGTCTAGCACAAAGTTAAACTCAGGTCGGGAACTTGCATTCTTTAGACTAGAGGACCAGTGATCAGACATTGCCTTGGATCAGATTACTTAGGGAGCAAAATACTTGTATGAGAGCCTAGAATTAAATATTACTCAATATCCCAAGAAAGCATCAGAAGGATAAGCCCAGAAATTCCTTCCAGAATTGTACAGAATCTGGCTCTCTGTCCAAAGTCAGATAGCAATCTGGAAGAATGAGCAAACATAGAAAGAATAACACCATCTAAAGCTGTTATGATAAAAGGAATGTTCTAAGGCACCAACCCAGGAGAAAGAGAATGATTCCAAAGCATTTATAAGCAAAGCTTCAAAGAAAAGGACAGCATGGAAACAAATTCAGCTGGAATTCTTGGAAAAGATGAAACAAAAAAAAAACAAAAGTTAAATTTATTTTAAAAATAAAATGATAATGTTGCAGGGAAAAAATAGGGAAAGAAATGAGTGAGATGAAACTAAGATGCTAGAGTGATGGGAAGCAATATAGTAGACTCCTCTCTATGGACTTCTCCTAACAATCAGCAGTTTTGTCACCAATTATTCAGTCCTGGATTGAAGATCAAAGACAGAAGAGGGAGAAGAACTTCATAATGAAATTATGTTTCTGGATAGGGAGGCCCTGGGAGATATATGGGGAAATGAAGTTCAGAAGCCAGAAACAGCAGCAACATTAGTAGTATGTCTCAGATCTCTTGTTCAAAGTAGGGGCTTACTTCCAATGTCCGGCTTGGCCTATAGACGGATAATCATGGCAAGAACCCCAGATCATAAGGAATCACAACATTTTGGCACTTTGAATCAACACAGTTTTTCAGTTGACTGACAGAAGTCAAGTCCAACAGAAGAAACTCTTTTTGTTGTTATTGTTTTTTTTCTTTTTTCTTAAAAAAAATATTAAAGCTTCTTATTTTCAAAATACATGTATATATAGTTTTCAATATTCCCCCTTGCCAAACCTTGTGTTCCAAATTTTCCCTCCCTTCCCCCCAACCTCTCTCCTAGAAGTAATATAATATATGCTAAACACATGCAATTCTTCAATAAATATTTCCATAATTATCATGTTGCACAAGAAAAATCAGACCAAAAAGGAAAAAAAAAGGAGAAAAAAAAACAATATGCAAACAAACAACAACAAAAAAGTAAAAATACTATGTTGTGGTCCACACTCAGTTCCCACTGTTCTCTCTCTGGGTGCAGATGGTTCTCCTCATCATAAGACCATTGGAACTGGCCTGAATCACCTCGCTGTTGAAGAGAGCCACGGCCATCAGAATTGATCATCATATAGTCTTGTTGCTGTGTACAACGATCTCCTGGTTCTGCTCATTTCACTCAGCATCAAATCATGTAAGTCTCTCCAGGCCTTTCTGAAATCATCCTGTTGATTACTTCTTATAGAACAATAATATTCCATAGCATTCCTATCCAATAATTTATTCAGTCATTCTCCAACTGATGGGCATTCACTAAGTTTCCAGTCATATTACTCTTGCTCAGACCCAAATCTAGGTCAAGAATTTTAAAACTAAAACTAAGGAGCTAGTAATCAAACTTTTCTCTATATTACATCAGACCACTTCAGGGCTATTGAAAACTTGTAGCACTTTAGCCAAAACCCTAATAAAGCAGGAACAAGACGAGAGATGATCTTCTCTTGAGAAGAAACATCAAGTCAAAAGTCAGGGAGAAGACTTGACAAATGGCCAAACAAACAAAAAAAAAAACTATACCATGAGCTATCATGGTAGCAGAGATGCTCAAGACACAGATGCAGAAGAGAAAAAAAAAATACAAAATATTTACACGAACTGCCTCAGAAGAACACATTTGGGTACAAACTTGATTAGAATTTCTGGAAGAGATGAAACAAGAGTCATTTTTTTAAATAAATGAAATGAAAGAACTTAAGAAAAAATGGAAAAGAAATAAAAGTTATGAAAGGAAGTTTGAATTGGCCAAATAGAAGCCAATGACTTCACGAGACAGCAAGACATATTAAGTCAAAGTCAAAAGACTTACAAATAGGAGAAAATCTCATAAGAAAAAAAAGCTAACTAGTAACAGCTCAGGGAGAAAATTTAAGATTTACTGGACTATTTGAATGTCACGACAAAAAAAGAACCTAGACATCTTATTTTAAGAAATCTTCAAAAAAAAAAAAAACCTACCCAGATTTTCTTTGAACGACAGGGCAAAGTTGAAATAGAATCCACCTGTTACTTCATGAAAGAAACCTGAAATGAAAACTCCCAACAAGATCATAGACAAATTTAGAGCTTCCAAGTCAATTAAAAAATACCATAAGCAATCAGAAAAAAAAGAAGTTAAGAACTGAGGAATCATAGACAAGATCATATACAACTTAGCAATTATATATATATATATATAATTTTAGAGGAGAATGGAACTTGAAATAATATTCTAGAAGAATAACTCATCCAGCAAAAGTAATTATTATATTGTATGAAAAAATAGAAGTTTAGTGAAATAGAAAACTTCCAAGAATCCATAATAAAAAAAAAAAGTAAAGTTACATAAAAACTTTGAAAGGTAAATACAGGAATGAAGAGAAGCATAAAAAGGTAAACATGAATAAACAATGTTAAAGAACTCAACAAAAAAAACACTAATTACATTTAAATTTGGGGAGATATTTCATGTGCTCTCTCCAAATCCTATCATTAGAATTCATAGAGGGAGTGCCATTAGACAAGGTCTGGGAGTTGTTCTGCTATCACTGATGATGTTAAGAAAAGAATGGACAGAGAGGGAAAGAAGGATACACTATGAGAAATGAGGAAAAAGAAAAGGGAGGTTAGGGAAAATTATTTCACATAATGCAGGTGCACAAGTAGGCATAAATAAGGAGAAAGGGATGGGGGAGGGATGGCTGACACTTGAACTTCAATTTCAGAGGAACTTGTAAAAAGAAGATATGTACAGAGAATTGGGTACAGAAATACATTTCATTCAACACAGAAATAGAAGGCAAAGGGGATAAACTACTAAAGATAAGAGGGAATAATTAGAAGGAGAGTAGATTATGGGAGGGTTTGATCCAAGCCAAATAAATTCTAAATAAAAAAGTTCAAAAATATTTATAAGTCTTATCAAGGTGGTAAAGAATGAGAAATTGAGGGTGAGTCCACAAACTAGATTATGGCTGAATAAGTTACGGCATATAAATATGATATACATTCTATTGTGTTATAATAAATGAAAGAAATGTTTGCAGAGAAATGGGAAGATTTGTATGAATCGATGCATGATGAAGTGAACAGAATCAGGAGAACAATTAATTCTGGTCATCTCCAGATAGAAAGTGAATGGCTCAAGGGTTGAGATATATATATATATTTACACACACTATATATGTATGCACGTATATCATATATACATAGTTATATACTCTTCTGAATAAGGCTAATGAGGATAACTATTTTGTTTGACTATACATGTTTTAATAGAGTCTTGATGTTATTGTTTTTATGGTTCTCAATTGGATAAGGGTGGCAGAGAAAGAAAGCAGATTTTTACTGATTTATAAAACTAAATTTTAATTTATACAATAACATCCTATAGTTTCTTGCCAAGTAAGTTAGAAGAGATAGATTCAGTCTCTAATTTCTTTCTGATCTCATTAGAACTTCAAGACATAAGGATTGAAGTAATGGAAAGGAATGCCTCATAGAGTCTTTTATTTCCTTGCAGATTCAGCTCAACCTTCACTATCTATAAGAAGCCTTTTTTGATCTGCTAGTGCCTTCCCTCCCTAAGTGAATTTGTATTTATTTTGAATGTCTGTCTATTGTCTTCCTCTATAAAATATAAACTCCATGAAAACAGAGGCTCTTTTGCTTTTGTCTTTGTATTCCCAGTACCACCATAGTGTCTAATGCATAGCAAATATTCAACAAATGCTTTTTGATATATTGATTGACAGGAAAATATTCAAACTGAGCAGAAATCAAAGTATTGTTCTTTTGGTCTTTTTCTCTAAGTGGTTTTGAAACAAACCCTTTTAAATATAATGAAAATTTGCTTGCACTCAAATAGTAACCTGTGCTATGGTATGAAGGTCATCACACTAGCTTGGTGGTATGTTTGCTTGCTGTGGGTTTTGGTGCCAGTGGTCATGGCTCAGGAACAGATTTGGCTTTTAGGCTTGAAGCCAGGAAAACATAATGCCTACATACTCCCAGCATGACACACGGTTTTGGAAGTTTGTCACACAGATCACCATAGATGCCTCATTTATTCTCCTAGGAAAGGTTGTCTTCATGGGATATTATTAGAGAATAAATGTTATTTAGCATGTACACTGTTGTGGATATGGAATACATCTGTCTTCAGGATCTAGGGGTGGGAAGGCAGGGAAGAGGGAATGAGTTTTTTCAGATTCTTAATCCCAAAAGAATGTTCAGGAACATTATCCCTCTCTTTAATAGTGCACTTCAGAAGAAACTTGGATCTATGTGATGATTGAAAGAAATGATTTATTTGGTGTACAGAGACACAGATAAAAATATATTATTTTCATAGCACCCATTTACTGATTGAATGCAAAGCAACATGGATTCAGAATTCATGGATTGCTTTGAGGGTAAATATGGAAGATTGGTAGTGATGATCACATATAAAAAATTACACACAGCCTTATTAGACTGAAGATTTTTATTTGTTACTTCTCCTGTAGCAGACATGTGTGCAATGGTTTAGGTTAAGGGATTGACTTGGTTGAGAATGTAGGACAGTAGAATAACTAAGTTCTTTGTATTCAAGGAGACATTTTCTTAATATAGAAAACAATATCTGTCTAAATCCAAGAGCCGGCATTGTATTTAATGGGGAAAGGCTATATATAGGACTTTCTTATAAGATGAGAGGTACAGTTTTACATATACATATATATATATATATATATACACATATATGTATGTATATATAGTCCTAAAATGTGAGCTATAGTAATATAATAAAAATAAATTGAGGGAATAAGCACAAAGGGAGAAACAAAACTATTATTTTTCCTATGATATGATACTATATCTAGGGAACCCAAAAGAGGCAATTAAAAATAGTAAAATAATAATTTCATCAAAGTTTTAGGGCATAAAATTAACCCACACAAATAATCAGAATTTCTGCATATTACTAACAAAACCCAGAAGAATGTGATAGAAATAACTACAGAATGTATAAAATATCTGAAAGTCTATCTAATAAAATATACACAGACACTCTAGAATACAACTTCAAAGAATTCTACAAAAATAAAATGGACATACTAAGTAGAGAAATGTTACTTGTCCATGGATATTAATTGCCCATTGCTCATACCATTATAATAAAAAAAACATAGTAAGCCTGAATTAATTTTCTTGTTCATTGAGGTCAAATAACTTGTGAGTAATAATGAAAAAGTGGGAAAGAAGGGGATATAGGAGTATCAGATCTTAAATTATATTACAAAGCAGTAATTATCAAACCTATTTGATACTGGGGTTCTAAGATGGTGCAGTGGAAAGAGCACTAGCCCTGGAGTTAAGAGCATCTGAGTTCAAATGTGGCTTTAACCACTTGACACTCATTACATCTGTGAGTCTGGGAAAGTCATTTAACCCTGAATGCCTCAAAAACAAAAACAAAACACCTCCCAACAACTATTTGGCATTAATTTAAAAAGAGGTAAATAAAATAGGTATACAAACATAGTAGCATAAGTTTGATAAATTCAAAAACCCTACATCCCCATAGAATAATTCACTATTTAACAAAAGCGACTGGGAAAACAAGAAAACAATCTGACAGAATTTAGATGTAGACTAACTTTTCACACCATAGACAAAGATGTCTTTGCAAATGTATACAAAGGTAAGGATGAACTCAACTGAATAAGTCAGTCAAATTAAACTAAAATAAATTATACAGTTCTATGACCTGTTCCCTTAACTATGTTTCTCTATTGAACAAAAATTGAATCAAAGGCATTTGAGTTAAGTGTGAAAAGGCTCTGATCAGTTTAAATGTCTCAAATGAGTCATTTGATGAACTTGAGTGATATTGCACAAGAAAAATTTTCACTATTCTGAGGAAATGTGGTCATATGTTGTGAGCCTCTATAAAATATCAGTGCAAAGCTAAGATGAGAATCCAGCAAGCAAAGAATGAGGAGAGAGTATTTTTCTAAAACTCCTGAGAAACTGACTCTTAGTAGAGAGAACCATTTGATCTCTGCCTTTGCCTCCCCTGTTTTCCCACCTGACTACAGAAGAATTATTTGAACTTTGGAGATCTGAAGGTCATCACAGTCTTATCATTGGGTCTATATGTGGGGTATATAACAGATGCAATCTCATATTTCTACAAAAAGAACAAGAGAAAAATTAACCATAATTATATAGGGTATCTTAAGTACCCTAGAGAAAGAACTTCTAAAAAGTTGTGTTGTCTCTTTAGTTTTGCTTTCTAAGCTTGAATCCACTTTACCTTGTACTCACTCTGAAAGTATGTCACAGACTTTTAGGAGATATTTTGTATTAATTTTTCTTATAATACTCCTTATAAATACTTCATTTTTAAGAGTTAATTATGTCTATTGAACTAAAGGAAGGACAGCAATAGGGACTGGTAAATTATAGCACTAGCTCTCAGGGCTCTCTACAGGTTCCTGAAGAGTCATAATGGCTAGTTCTGGAGACCTGATTTGAAAGATTGAGTGGAAGTCAATATAGTCACTTGAAAATACATCATAAGCAAATTAGGGAAACAATACAAAAACATCTGGACAGGGAAAGTTTGTGACCAAATAAGAAATAGAGAGGAACACAAAGGAATAAATGGATAGTGTTGAATACATAAAAATAAAAATATTTTACAAAACCAAAATCAAATCCCATAAAAATTGGAAGGGAAAATAGATAACTGGGGAAAATTTTTGAAGTGTGTTTCTCTGATAAAGGTTACCCACAACATTTAAGGAATTGATACAAATCTATAAGACTAAAAGCCAATAATAAATGGTCAAAGGACATGAACAAGAAATCATCAGAGGAAGAAATCTAAAGTCTCAATACTCTATGAAAAATTGTTCCAAATCACTAATAATTTTAAAAATGTAAATTGAAGTATCTCTAAAATTTTGTCTCATGTGTATCATTTTGTCAAAAGCATAGAAAAAGAAAACGATAGTCATTGGAGGGACTGAGAAAATAAGCATACTAATGAATTATTTGGTAGTATGCCCCAAAAGTTACTGTCACCTGGGGATTCTACTATTTAACTTAAATCTCAAAGAGACTAAAGAAAGGAAAGTGGGAGAGACCTATATTTACAAAACTATTCATAGCAGCTCTCTGCTTTATAGCAAAGAATGATAAGCTAAGGGAATGCCCATCAAATTGGGAAATAAGTGAACATATTGCATATGATTATAGATATTATTGTACTATAATAATTGACTAAAAGGATAAGTTCAGAGGATCTGAGAAGACTTCTATAAACTGGTATAGAGTTAAATGAGCAGAATCAGAACAAAATAAATAATAATGCAACTGTAAAAATGGACAACCTTGAAAGACTTAAAAACTCTACTTAGTGAACAGTCATAGTTCTAGAGGACCTATGGTTAAAAAAGGCTACTCACTTCCTAACATAGAAAGATGATGAACTCAATTGGCAAAATGAGACCAACATATTTGTACATAGCCATTGCAAAAGTATTCTTTGATTATCCATAATTTAACAAAAATTTTGAAGTTATTTTTCTCACTTTGGGGGGTGTGAGAAGGAACAGGGGACCTAATGATAGAATTAGCATTACAAGGATAAGAGAACCATCGAACATATTTTTAAATGTAACAGAGAGAACAGACGGAAGACCAGAAGGAATCATAGACAAACAAGAAAACTTTGAAAGCAACATTGTGAATTTTTTTGATGCTTAAAAACAAAAGTAAGCAGTTCATACCATATGAGTTTCATGCATGATCATCCCTGTTTTATTATGTAAATAAAAGCACTCGTTTAAGTTGATGTTTGTTAATTTCTTAATTCTTAAAAAGTGAAAAAAGAGTTGACTTTTCAACTTTCAACAAAAGGGGACTTTCTACCCCTAAATTAGAGGGAGACTGAGACTACTAGAAGAAAGAAATTGGTTAGAAAGACAAACTAAATGTCATCACGGCCTTAATTATCTGGTTGACTAGTATGTACTCCAAAAGAATTTTGGCTCTAGTAATAAGGTTCTAATATTCATAGCAACTCTTGTGACAAAGAACTAGAATTGTGTTTATACCTATCAATTGGAGATTGAGCAAGTTGTGGTATGTGATCATGATGGAATGTTATTATGCTATAAGAAATGATGAGCACAATGGTCTTAAAAAAAACCATGGCTAGACTAGCAAGAAATAATGAAAAGTGAAATAAGCAGAACCAGGAGACATTGTAGGTAATAACAGCATTGTTGTTTTAAGAAGAATGTTGAGTGAACAAGTCATTTTTATTATTATAAATACCCAAATTAACTACAAAGGGCATATGAAAGAAGATACTATCTATATCCCAAGAAAGAACTGGCAAATAGAATTATGTATAGAATGATTTTAATTTTGACTAATGGTACCCATTTCTATGGTGGGGAAAAGGAAAGAAAAAAAAAAAGAAATTTACAACATAAATATTAGATATTTGAAAGGAAGAGCAAGTTATACATAATAGATTTTCAATTTCATATGCAATCATCTCTTTTAAAATCATTAGACTATGTTATGAAAATGCTTGTTTTATTCCATAAATGTAAAGATTAAATAAAGATCCTAGGACTTAAAAGATTTCTTTCCTTATGAATAGACTGCAACACACATTTCCCCTACCCATTCATCCATTCTAGTGACTAGATTTCTGAAGTCTGCCTTTTTTATTCAAAGAGCTAAATTTTAGTCTCTGGCTTATAAATAAGCAAAGACATGATAGTCAGTTCCTTTGATAACACCTCAGATGAAGATTAAAACAGGGGATAGAGAGAAAACATTCCAGAGTGGGATGAAGTACAAAGCGAAAGGAGAGAGGAAGACAGGAGAGAGGGAATAGGAGAAGAGAAACAGATGAAGAGAGGGAACAAGGAAGGGAAAAAAGGAAAAGGAGGAGGAGGAGAAGGAAGAAGAGTAAGAGAAGGAGGAGGAAGAGGAAGAAAAAGAGGAGGAGGAGGAATGGAGACAGGTGGAGTAAATAATCTCTGAGATTTCTTCATCTCTAAATCTATAATCCCTAATGTTGAATTTGAGTATAACCCAGAAACCTATGGGCAACTTTTCAGTTATTACTTCAGAAAGTACAAATTCGAGAGCAGTAATTTAAAAACAGCTTTTCTCATTAAGAAAGGTAAAGAGTTGGTTATCTACTCTCACCAAGTAAACCCGGCTCATTAACACAAGAACAAGGGAGTATAATGAAGAGATTTTAGAGAAGTGTGTGTGAGAGAGAGAGAGATGGGAAAGGAGGAGATATGAAAATGAGACAAGCTGACTCTGAGAGCTTATATTTTGCCAGCTGCAGTCGTATACCCAATGATTTCCAACCCAATTCAATTTATCATGGGTACTCCTATTCATTTTTCATGACAAAATTTTTTTTCAAAGATTAGTTCAGATCGCCCTCTGGTGGGATAAAAGGAAAAATAATCTGGTTTTAAATGATGGAATAAACAACTCACATTCAGGGAATGGGAAGTTTTGGTGAATAAATATTCTGATTAATAATGTGTTCAAGAGATTCATCTTCACTCAATGTCTACTCTTCCTTTCCACTCATTCTTTCCTCAACTATTTGTGATTTAGCTTCTTTCTATGTTTGTTCATACTCATATTCTCCTATATGCTCTCAGAGGTCATCAAGGATTTCCTAATTTCCAGCATTGCAGCATTTGGATATTGTCTCCCTACACTGTCTTCAAAAATACCACATTCTTTTCATTTTATTCATTTTCCTGTATCTTTGTCTTCTTTTCTAGGTTAATCAATCCATAGGCACCTACTATATGAACCTAGCAATGGGCTAGGTTCCAAGAATACACAGAAAAGCCCTAAAAGAGCTTCCAATCTAATCAGGAAAAATAACCAGTTCCAATTATATATGTGTATACAAAATAGACAAAAGGTGATTTGGGGAGGGAAGAATAAGCTGCTCTGCAAATCAGGAAAGGTTTCATGTAATATCACTTAAGCAAAACATTGAAGGAAACTAGTCATCTTGAGAGATGAAGGTAAAAAAAGTTGTCATTACAGACTTGGGGGACAGCAAGGCAAAAATAGGGAAGCAAGAGATGGAATGCCATTTGTGAGAGAACAGCCAGTTTGGTCGGATCATTCTCTGTATAAAAGGGATAAATGTGCAATAAAGATGGAAGAATAAATTGAGACAGGTTATGAAAGGCTTTAAATACCAAAAGAGAAATATATATATTTGATCCTGGAGATAATAAGAAGACAATGGTATTTATAGAATGGTGGAATAACATGGTTTGATCTGTGCTTTAGGAAAATCAGTTTGACAGACTTGAAGATGTAAAAAAAAATTAGGACACTATTGGAATAGTTGAGATCAGAAATTATAAAGACCGAATCTAGACTGGTGGCCATGAGTCTTACGAGAAGGTAGTACATGGGAGAGACTTTTAGAACTTCTTAAGTGCAAAGCTTCCCACTGTCTATCCCCAGTTCTTCACCTTCATCAGAATATCTTATACATGCTAAAGGTTTCAAACCTGGCATCCACAGACCCCAAAAGATATCCATAGATTTCAGAGGGTCAGAGAATTGAATGAAAAAAATCCTTATTTTCACTAACTTCTCGCTAAAATTTAGCATTTCTTTCAATTATGAATTAAAAAACAACATTATTTTGAGAAAAGCTCAAAAAAAGGTTGAGCATTCCTGCTCTTGATCCTATCCTATCCCTTGACAATCTTATTATTTAATCCTATAGCTTTAACTTTCACTTCTATGTAAAGGATACCTAAATCTATAGTTCTAATCCTAACTATTCCCTCAGGCACCAGAGTACGTCTATTTGTATGTTTCATTGCCAACTCAAACTCTTTCTGTCCAAATGGAGCTTATGAACTTGTCCTCCAAAACCTATCCTGTCTGACCTTGAATAAATTTAGGAACTTCTCTGAGTTTGTTTCCTTATCTATAAAGGGGAAAAATTGGATTAGATGATCTTTCTCAAAGGACTCTTATAACCCTTACTTTCTGAAGGGTGAAAATGAAAAGATGTATTATTATGTCCCATATCTGATTCCTATATCTGTAGTATAGCTGAAAGTCAAGAGGATTTTTTTTATTTAAAAAAAAATTCATTCCTTCTGTGTTAGCTTGCAATCTTAGTGATCAAAGACCATAGGAAATCTTAGTGATTGTACAATAACACATTTAAGCCTTTAACATATGTATTTTAGTAACAATGATGATGACTAGAAGGGAAAGTTAGATATCTTATAGTTAGCATTTTGAGTTCAAGGCAGTGTAATGGAGACCATTTTTTGTAATTAATGTGGTCTACCCTATGCCACTGAAAGGTTTTATGACACTATAAAGATTTCTCATAAGGAATATAGCATAGTAAAACAAAAATTAATTCAACAGATAAAAACATCACTGAAGCTTAAATGCTTGACATAAAATTCAATAACTAGAAAAAAAGTTGCATTTAATAAAAGATTTGCTGGCAGGAGTGGTAGGTGCCATTTTATTATGTTCCTTCAATATTTTTTATGATTCTTTCACACTTTTAAAATCTTGACTTGAATATCTCTCCTAATAGGAGTAGTATGTGAAAGAGGAGTCATTGAATTAAGTTCTCTACATATGTTATGGATAAACTGGACAATATAACATATTCCAAGCAAGCCACATGTTTTCTCCTTCTTAGCCTTTGATTTTTTTCTGTCTAGAATCAGTCTCCTTCCCTCTGGGCACCCCCACCCACTCTTTAAAATCTTACTTCAAATGCTGTTTTTCAAAAAGCCTTCTCTGGATTCCCCTAAGTAATACCTGAAGCAGGGTTCTGGGATAAATGGAATATTCAGGAACTGGCTCAGGAGAACTAGAAGTTCAAAGCACTTACTATTGCTAGTTACATGGATCCATAAGAATGAGGTCCTTCAAGAATTTCGAGGAAATTAATGGAAAAAAAAATGCAAAGGAAGTTGTCCTAACTGTACTAAACCTAAAGCTATATTGTAAAGCAATGGCCATCAAAAGCAGAAGAGGTTAGATTCACAAGACACCACAGTCAATGATTATGGTAATCTAGTGGTTGATAAAACCAAAGACCCCAGCTTCTGCAATAAGAACTCACTATTTGACAAAATTTGCAGGGAAAACTGGAAAAGAGTATGGCAGAAATTAGGCATTTACCAACATCTAACACTGTATAGCAAGATAAGGTTGAAATAGATTCATGATTTAGACATAAAGGATGATACTATAAGCAAATTAGGAGAATAAAGGGATAGTCTACCTCTTAAATCTGTGGAGATGGGAGAAATTTATGGCCAGAGAAGAACTAGATAGCATTATGAAATTTTTTCTTACATTGCATTTTATTACATTAAATTTAAAAGGTTTTGCACAAACAAAACCAATATAGCCAATATTAGAAAGGAAGCAGAAAGCTGGGGAGGGGAGGATTTAAATCCTGATAAAGATTTCTGATAAAGACCTCATTTCTTTTTTTTTATTAATAGTTTTTATTTACCAGATATATGCATGGGCAATTTTACAACACTGACAATTGCTAAACCTTTTGTTCTAATTTTTCCCCTCCCCCCCCGATGGCAGGTTAGCCAATGCATGTTCAATATGTTAAAGTATAAATTAAATACAATATATGTATACATGTCCAAATAGTTATTTTGCTGTACAAAAAGAATCAGACTTTGAAATAGTGTACAATTAGCCTGTGAAGGAAATCCAAAATGCAGGCGGACAAAATTAGAGGGACTGGAAATTCTATGTAGTGGTTCATAGTCATCTCCCAGAGTTCTTTCGCTGGGTGTAGCTGGTTCAGTTCATTACTGCTCTACTGGAATTGATTTGGTTCATTTCATTGTTGAAAATGGCCATTCCATCAGAATTGATCATCATACAGTATTGTTGTTGAAGTATACAACCATCTCCTGGTCCTGCTCATTTCACTCAGGATCAGTTCATGTAAGTCTCTCCAGGCCTTTCTGAAATCATCCTGCTGGTCATTTCTTACAGAGCAATCCTATTTCATAACATTCATATGCCACAATTTATTTAGCCAATTTCTAGTTGATGGGCATCCACTTAGTTTCCAGTTTCTGGCCACTACAAAGAGGACTGCAACAAACATTCTTGCACATACAGGTCTCTTTCCCTTCTTTAAGATCTTTTTGGGATATAAGCCCAGTACTAACACTGCTGGATCAAAGGATATGCACAGTTTGACCACTTTTTGAGCATAGTTCCAAATCACTCTCTAGAATGGCTGGATGTATTCACAATTCTACCAACAATGTATCAGTGTCCCAGTTTTCCCACATCCCCTCCAACATTGCGCATTATCTTTCCCTGTCGTTCTAGCCAATCTGACAGGTATATAGTGGTGTCTCAGAGTTGTAAAGACCTCATTTCTAAAGTAAATAGAGAACTGACACAAATTTATAAGAATATAAGTCATTCTCCAATTGATAAATATCTAAAGGATATGAACAAACAATTTTAGACATATTTTAGTCATAAGAAAAAAACGATCTAAATGACTACTGATTAGAAAAATGCAAATTAAGATAACTTTATGGTATCACTTCATATTTTTCAAATTGCCTAAGATTACAGGGAAAGATAAATATTGGAGGGAATGTGGGAAATGGAGGCACTAATGCATTGTTGGTGAAATTGTGAACCTATATCCAAACATTCTGGAGAGCAATTTGGAATTATGCCCAAAGGGCTATGAAACTGTGTATACCCTTTGATCCAGCAGTGTCTCTACTGGATCTGCGTTCATTTTTTTTTTCCTGAGACTGGGGTTAAGTGACTTACCCAGGTTCACACAGCTAGGAAGTGTGAAGTGTCTGAGACCAGATTTGAACTCGGATCCTCCTGAATTCAGGGCTGGTGCTCTATCCACTGCGCCACCTAGCTGCCCCCTGGATCTGCATTCAAAAGAGATTATAAAAAAAAAGGAAAGAGACCCATATATGCAAAAATATTTGTAACAGCCCTTTCTGTAGTGCTAAGGAACTGGAAATTAAGTGGTTGCCAATTGTCTGAGGAATAGCTGAATAAGTTATGGTATGTGACATAGTTAATATTTTTATCTTAACTCTGCCCCAATTTTTCTTTTGCCCTGTTGTATTGTTGATGTCAATATTAAACATATGCTATAAATTTGCCATGTAAAAAAAATCCATATTATCCATGTTGAGTTCCTTGAAATTGCTCTTTGATATTGGTTCTTTATATGTTAAATTTACTATTAAATTTGGGTTTGGTTGATAGAGAGTCCTGAAAATCTGCATTGAGTATCCATTTTTTTTCTCTTTCAACATTACAGATAATTATAATATTTTTTACCTCAGGTCTTTTTCTTTTGATTGTTGGTAGATATGATTCCAGGAACCATGTGATCTTTTATTGTGGCTGCTGCTAAGACCTGTACAGTTCCAATTGTAGTTCCAACATTAGTTGAATTGTATTTTCTTATTTCTTGAATTATGTTTTCTTTGATAATGTTCCTATGTGTTTTCTACAAAGGATCTTGTTGAGGTGATGATCATTTTCTCTTCATGTTCTATCACTCCAGGACAATTTTCTTGGATTATTTCTTGCATTATTGTATCAGGATCCTTTTTTTGGTCACAACTTTCCAATTATTCTATTTTCTCTTCTTGATCTGTTCTCTAGATCTGTCATTTTCCTTATAAGAACATTTTGTTCTATTTTTTTATTATTCTCTATAATCTGTTTTGTTATTTCTTGGTCTCTCATAGCTTCACTGGCTTCCCCTTGCCCAATTCTAATTTTCAAAGAGTTATTTTCAGTTTTGAGTTAACTTTTTTTTCATAATCTTGTTTTTCTTGGATGGTTTTCATTTATTTATTTTATTTTTCCTCAATGTCTCTCATTTGCCTTCTAAATTCTTTTTTTTCATTCTTTGATAAATTCTCTTTGAGCAGGGCCTATTTCATTCTTTGTGGTGAAACCTTTTTTTTTTTTTTTTTTTACTTCAGTGTCCTCCTCTGAAGATGAACCCCCAGTCTTCCCTGTTCCCATATCATGTTTCTATGGTGAGGCTCTTCTTTGCCTGCTCCTTTTTTTAATAAGAGGCATTACTGTACTACCTTTAATCCTGGGGTGGAGGAATTGTGCCTCTGTCTTCACTTCAACTCTCCCCTCTGACTAGGAACCCCCCAAAAGCTCCGCCCTCCAGCAAGTGCCCACAGCCAGCAGCACTTTTGCCCCACTGCCTCATGAATGCGCTGTCCAGGGTTCTTCTTCTGTCCAGGGTTGTATCTCAGCAGCAGAGCTGGGCTTCGCATTCCTAATCAGCCAATAATCTTCCTGGAGTCAGATCTGAGTAGGCAAACAGTCTGGGAGGGGAAAGTTTCTGTGGTTCCTGCTGAGGCTCCAGTCACATCCCTTTCAACCTGGGGATCCTTATTTGGTGTTTCTGTGGAGCTAGTCTGGTTTTTTTTTTTTGCACTTCTCACTGGTTAATCCCAGCATAGGATTTTTCTTCAGATCTTCTCAGGTTGTAGCAAGAGGATCTCTGTTTTGCCCCAAATCTTCTTGATTTTTCATGAGTCTATGTTTGTCTTGAGGCACAAATTTGTTCTATCTGTCAGGGAAATCTGGAGATTTGAGATATATCAACATGCTCCGCCATCTTTCCAGAATCTTCCCCCTTAATTATAGTATATGAATGTGATGAAATATTACTATTCCATAAGAAATGATGAATAGGCTGATTTCAGAGGAGGGTTGGAAAGATTTTCATGAATTGAGGCTAAATGAAGTGAGTGGAACCAAGAGAACATTGTACATAGCACCAACAAGATTATGTGATGATCCATGTAAAATGTATGCGATTACCTGTCATCGGGGGGAGGGAGTGGAGGGAGGGAGGGGATAATTTGGAAAAATGAATACAAGGGATAATATTATAAAATTTTTTTTTAAATTTATTAAAAAAAAAAAGATTATGTGATGATCAGTTGTGATGGACTTGGATCTTTTCAATAATCTGCATCCAAAGAGAAGAATGTGAATCAAAGCGTAGTATTTTCACCTTTTTGTTGTTTGCTTATTTGATTGTCTTTTTTTTTCTTTCTCATGTTTTCCCCATTTCTTGTGCTGCATGACAAATATAGAATTATGTTCAAAAGAATTGCACATATTTGACCTATATATGCTTCTTTCTAGGGAAAGAGAGGGAAGGAGGGAGAAAAAGTTTGGAGCACAAGATTTTGCAAAGGTGAATGTTGAAAAATAAAAAGCTATTTAAAAATGAAGACCTTTTGTCAGTAGGTTATGGTTTTCCATCCCATTCTCCCAAAGATCTGCAGCCTTAAAATTCCAGGACTTGATAGACTGCCACCACCTCCAAATCATTATTTTGTTCTTCCAATTTTATTCCATTTTATTATTCTTCAGGAGCCTCTTTCAAGTCAACTCTGGCTACAAATGACTGCCCTTCTCAGATGGTCTTTCATCTACTCTGTATATATCTTATATGTATAATTTTTGGTGAGTTGTCTCCTCCCTTAGATTGTCTGCTCCTTGAGGGCTGTTTATCCAGTGCTCTATGGACTGTTAGCTACTTAATAAATACTTATTGATTTGGCTTAAAAGTTTCTTATATACAGTTACCACATGTTGATTTGTGTTTGAATATTTAGTTTTTATATCTCTCATATCTTTTAAAAGATTACAATCTTCTTGAGGGCAGAGAACATGCTTTTTCTGTCTCTTTAAAAAAACATATCCCTTAAAGTAGTTAATAAAGTATCTTAGACATAATACGTATCCCATAATGTTTGGTTAGTTGTTGTGCTTCATTCTCAAAGAGGACCAAAATGACATTACTATGTTAGAGTCAATTAAGTGTCTGACTGTGGTCGATCACAACAATATGAACTCAGAATGTCACAGGTCAGACACAAATAGTCCCTAAGAACATCTGGGGTAGATTCTCTAACTTTGCACATCTCATGTTTCTTTTGGGCTAATTTAATATTTCTTTTCTCATAGAGCACAAAACCTTCTCTGATGAGGGTACACCATGATGGGCCAGTGTCTCCATGTCATACAATGAATTCTAAAGTTCTTAAGAGAAATTTTGAGAGTGTTCTTGTATCACTTTTTCTGACAACTTTGTGAATGCTTGCCCTGAATGAGTTTTCTATGAAATAGTCTTTTTGGCAAGCGAATATTTGGCATTTGAGCACTGTGGTCAACCCAATGGAGTTTTGCTCTCTGCGGTAGTTCAAATACTAGTATTTATATATTTGTATGCTATTTAAATTGATTCATATAACCCAGTAAGGTAGGAACCATTTTTGTTCTCATTTTATAGATGAAGAAACTGTGTCTAAGATAAATTAAGTGATTTGTCCATGGTCAGTCAGTTAACCAGCTTACTCTCATTTACTGTAATAATGGAACCATCAAACAAACAACTCTGTTGAATACTGCAAACAATCCAGCCTGAGAATTCTCTATCATTCAGGAAAGTCACTCAAGTATGATCTTAGGGAGACCTTCCAAAATCTCACTGACTGTGGGGATGCCATTCTGCAAATTCCTGAATCTAAACACTTTAACTCTATACTATTCACCTTGGCCATTCCCCAACTCTTTTCTTCCTCATATTTGGGATTTTGATATTTGTGAGATATATAATCTTGTATCAAATAACTATAATCAAAATATCAATTTAAACAAAATTCAATCTTTTTTAAAATAAAAGCTTTTTACTTTCAAAATATATGCAAAGATCATATTCAACATTTACTCTTCCAAAACCTTATGTTCCCAATTTTTCTTCCTTTCTTCACCCTACCTCTTCCCCTAGATGGCAAGTAATTCAATATATGTTAAACATGTACAATTCTTCTATACATATTTCTACACTTATTATGCTTCACAAGAAAAATCAGATCAAAAAGAAAAAAAATGAGAAAAAAAAGCAACCAAACAACAACAACAAAAAAAAAAAAGTGAAAATACTAAGGTCTGATCCCATATTCAGTCCCCACAGTCCTCTTTCTGGATGCAAATGGCTCTCTCAATCACTCATCTATTGGAACTTGTATGAATCACCTCATTGTTGCAGAATTGATTATAATAGAATCTTGTTGCTGTTGCACACAATGTTTTCTTGGTTCCTAGCCCAGCTAGCTCAGTCGGTAGAGCATGAGACTCTTAATCTCAGGATCATGGGTTCGTGCCCCATGTTGGGCACCAGTTGTAACGTGCTGTTGTCTCCAGAAGCTGGGAGGAGATCTGCTGTGTCAACTCAAATATCTCAGACAGATTCTTCTTCCTGTAGAGAACTGTTGTCTCCAGACAGTTGCCGTTAACTCTCATCCAGAGAAGTGATTTCCCTTCCTGCAGAGAGCTGCCTCAAGTCTGGTCTGGAACAGAGACTGACTTTTTCCTCCAGAGTGCCCTCTTTATCCTCCCAGAGAATGGGCGTGGGATAATGCAAGGGCTTCTGGGAAGAAGTACTTCAACCAATGAACTTGCTCCTCCTAAGTATGCAAGCTCTTCCCCAGGAATTCACAAGTCAAACTCCCAGGAAAGGCCAGAACTAGAAAATTGTTAAGTACCGACTTAGCACTTAGTAAAGACCTAATATCTAATTATCTCATTAGCACTTAGTAAGAACTTAACAGTTCTACTCACTTCACTATGCATCAGCTCATGTAAGTATCTTTGAAATCATCCTGCTGATGATTTCTTATAGAACAATAATATTCCATGACATTCATATGCCATAATTTATTCATCTATTCCCCAAATGATGGGCATCCACTCAGTTTCTAGTTCCTTGCTACTATGAAAAAGGCTGCTACAAACATTTTCCTTTTTTTATGATCTCTTTGGGATATAGACCCAGTAGTAACACTGGGATTAAAAGGTATGCACAGTTTGGTGACCCTTTGAACACAGCTTCAAATTGCTCTCTAGAATGGTTGGATCAATTTACAACTCCACCAACAATGTATTAATGTTCCAGTTTTCCCACATTCCTTCCAATATTTATAATCATCTTTTCCTGTCATCTTAGCCAATTTGAGAGGTATGAAGTGGTACCTCAGAGTTGTCTTATTAAGCATTTCTCTAATCAATCGTGATTTAAATCATTTTTTCATGTTACTAGAAATGATTTTAATTTCTTCTGAAATTCTATCTTCTTTATAAAAATCCAAGTGTCTGTATTTTAGGGATTAAATGTGACAGTATATGTGTGTGTGTGTCTGCTTTCAGGCTCAAATGAAATGATACATGTAAGATGCTTTGTAAATCTCAGTTATTATATTACTGCTATCATTGCTAACATATTATTTAAAGGTCATTTAATGGACTTATGTTTTGCTAGCAATTTCTTTGGAAATCGATTAAGCTTTAAAATTCTCATTAAATACCCATCTCTCTTCCAAGAAAAGTTTTGTATGTTTTTTTAAAAAAAATAAATCTTAGTATCAACTTTTTACATTACCTAAATTTTTTTTGCCTAAGTCCTTCCCAGCAATTCATTCCAGAGAACTATCTCATATAACAAAGAAATTATTTGCATATTTGTTAAAAGCAGGATTCACTGTACTGCTCAACTTACTTTTTGCTTCATATTTTTGAGAATTGCTAAATGGAAAAAGGATCCTTTCCTGAAGTAGTGTTCCTAACATTTTCTTATGTTATAGAAAATAAAAAATATTGTCCTGTGACCTACTATTAATAAGGGTCAGCAAACTCAAATCTTTTTAAACTGAAAATTCCTTGAGTATACAAGTTTTATAAAAAGGGATGGCAGAGGATGAGATGGATTGATAATATCATGAAAAAAAAATGAACATGAGCTTTGAATGACTTTAAAAGACGGTAGAGAATCTGTGTCCATAGGATCATGAAGAATTGGATATGACTGAATGACTAAACAAAAACAAATACAAGTTTTTAGATGGTAAATCTTTATCAATCTGACTAGTTACTGGCTTTTTTTACTTGCTCCTACCCAGGGATTCTAAATTTCACAAATGATATGAAAAGAGAAGTTGTGTCAAGACTTAACTACACCACATCATCCCAAAAGTACATGGATTTGAACTAGAAAGACAACAAATATATATGAAACAAAAACATGGGATGAGGTATTTTTGTTTTTGAATGCCTCACTCAGCAGTTTTATCAGGAGCAACAGAAACACATCTATATGAACTGATTCATTGAATATACTATTTTAAGGAGTGATGATATTTCAGAAGAAGATATTAGAAAAGCATATGTAAGTGACCAAATATATTTTGAAAATACTTTCACTGAAGGAAATCCAAAATTAAAGTCACAGTAGGATCAGTCTTCATAATATCTCAAAGGAGAAAATTCTAAAAAGTTGAACAGTATCTTTTTTAAATCTGAAAATACCTTAGAAACTACTTAACCATGATTCTTAATTTCTTAATTCTATAAAACTTTTATAAGACTTGTCTATATAATGCATTGAGTATATCCTTCATGAAAATGTGAGAATGACTCAAAATCTTACAAAAAAATAATGTTGAAAACTATGTTTACATGTAATTGGAAAAAATACCATTAAGTGGGAAAAAAAGTGTGAGAATGGAATAGATAAGCTTTCATGGGCAATTTTCTTTAGTCAACCACCTACTGACAATGATGTAATGACTGAGAGGAATAGAAAATATATAAAATCCTATTTTGGTTCAGTATGTTAATCACATACTCAATTTTCTTTAGTCAACCTCCTACTGACAATGATGTAGTGACTGATAGGAACAGAAAATATATAAAATCCTATTCTGCTTCATTTTATTAATCACATACACTACAAAGTGCCATTGACTACATACAACAAAGTTTAGCTTTTAAAGCTGTTCTCAAACTAGGTATCTCCAACACACACACACACACACACACACACACACACACACACACACACACACATATTAAGCTCATTTTTCAATTCAAATGCTGTCTTCAGCTGGAGACTTTCTCAATCCTCAGATGCTAACATGACTTCTCTTCTGAGATTGCTTCCCATCTCTCCAGTTTATAATTTGTATGTATCTAGTTATTTATATTATCCCTCGCATTAACTATGAGCTCCTTGAGAACAGGATATATTTTTACTTTTTATTTGTATACCCAGTGCTTAGCTTAGTATAATAAATAGTAAGTACCCAATATACATTTCCGTTTGATTGAAGAGTCTTCCAAAGAAAGAACACCTTAATTCTTATTTTGATTCTGTTTCCACCTCCAAAAGGAGACACTTTGACTGGAAAGGTTACAACAAAAATAGTTAATATGGAATTTATATGTAATATAAATATGAAAATATTGATAGTCAAAATAAAAAATAAAGTAGTACACAGTGGCCTTTAATGCTTTAATCACCTGACCTGAATGAACTATGTCCTTGGTAATTCATAATTCATAGACCTGAATTCATAGAAGAATATAGATGAGCAAAGTGAGAGGTGGAAGTAGAGATACATTGTGGGAACAAATGAGTTTGTGTGTATTCATTTACTGATCAAGATCCCGGAGCCCTTGTATAGCCGTTCCAAAGCCAAATGGGTTAAGTACACTAATAAATTTTAAAAAAAGAAAAATTCAGGGTAGCTAGGTGATGTGGTGATTAGAACACCAACCTTGAAGTCAGGAGGATCTGAGTTCAAATCAGATCTCAGACACTTTAACATGTCCTAGTTGTGTGACAATGGGCAAGTCACTTAAGCCCAATTGCCTCAAAAAAAATTTCAATAGACTATCACATGAAAGAAAAGTTATATTTAGTTTATTTGTTAGAACAAGTAGCAATAGAAGATACAAATAGGAGAATTTAACTTTGATGTCAATGAAAACTTATAAACAATTTTGTTATTATTCAATTATGTTCAACTCTTCATAGCTCATTTGGAGTTTTCTTGGCAAAGATCTTAGAGTGTTTTGCCATTTTTTGTCCTTATTTTTATAGATGATGAACTGAGGCAAACAAGCTTCATTAATTTCCTAGAGTTACACAAGTTAGTTATGTGTCTGAGGCCAGATTTGAACTCATCAATCTTTCTGATTCTAAGCTCATGCTCTATTCACTATGTCACCTAATTGCCTATTATCAATAATTAGAACTATGCAAAAGTATATTGAAATGACGTGAGAGGTAATAGATGCTTTAAAAGTCTTCAAACCAAGATATCTCAGATATTTTGTGAAGTAATTCTTGTTCAAATATATGCTACAATAGAAGATCTAGATGAATTCCCAGAGCCTTTTTCCAACTATAATATTCCATTATTTGGTAGCCATTGAATTTGTAAATGAGAAAAATTATTATTAAATAACTAATTGCTATTGGGGAGATTCAGGATTTTTCTCCCTTCCCAGTTTGGAGATTGGGTCAAAATGTAGTTCTCTGAAAGCTTAGATCTTAGATGAAATGAAATCTTGGGATTGTTACCCCACCCAACTAGAAAATCTTACAAAGAAATTCTAATCTAAGGAGAATTCACCCCATTATTTTCTACTCTGATAGACTTGGGTGGAAATAGATCCTGTCTCAATTGCCCAGGCTGAGGGTGGTCTGGGTCTAAGAGTGACATGATATCATTCTCATTGGAGTGGGCTCATTGTAATGTTTAGTCTCTCAATAATTGTTAATTAATCATAGCTGATGCTGCCTGTGCATAATACCCACCCATCCAAAGAGTATAAGCAGAGAGGCATTGCCATGATTTCTTTTTGTTCCACTGGCCCTTTTTATTAATTATCCATAGCAGTGATTAATAAAATGATTAATTGTCCAGAAATTATGTCTCTAACTTTTTATATGTTATGAAATTAAGAAATGACATCTAAAGGAGCAATTTCAGTCTAATAGTGGGAAGGAATTGGAGAGAAGAAAGGGTTAGAGAGTTAAAGTATTAAGGATTTAAGTGACTGTAAGGATTTAAGAGATAAAGAACTAGAAGCATTAAGAGAGATATTTTTAGGATACAGAAAACTTGTACATTTGGAGGTAGTGGATCTCACTCAGGTCTAGAGACACAGTTTTTTTCCAGTTTTTAAGTCTCAAACTTAAAAAAAGATACATGATATAAAATTAAGCCCTTCTGACTTGAGGGCTGATGCTCTATCCACTGCATCATGATATAAAATTAGGACACCAAAAAATGAATTAGTTTAAATTTTTATTTAATAAATGCTCACCTGGTCTTCTTATTCCCTGTGGAACTACACTGAGAAAAAAAATCCAGATTTTATAATGTCACATTTAGTATAAATCATAATGAAATTACTCATATACTGTTGTTTCCCATCTGAACAATGAAATCGTACAGTAATAGTTTCCTACCTAGTGAATTTGAGACCTCCGTTCAATTTGAATCTGAGGTCAAACAGCATTCCTCCCACTGGATGTGACCTGCTATCCTTCTCTGGTTTCTTAGCTTTTAAAATCCCTTCTGGCTCCGTGTTTCTATAATACATGATATCAGTCTATAGAATATAGGCATTAAACACTATTAAGTAAAACTAAGTATAATTAGTGACTATGCTAAGGAAGAACAATTTTTTTTATAATATTATCCCTTGTATTCATTTTTCCAAATTATCCCCCCTTCCCTCCACTCCCTCCCCCCATGACAGGTAATCCCATACATTTTACATGTGTTACAATATAACCTAGATACAATATATGTGTATAAATACCATTTTCTTGTTGCACATTAATTATTAGATTCCCCAGGTATAAGTAACCTGGGTAGATAGACAGTAGTGCTAACAATTTACATTCACTTCCCAGTGTTCCTTCTCTGGGTGTAGTTATTTCTGTCCATCATTGATCAACTGGAAGTGAGTTGGATCTTCTTTATGGTGAAGATTTCCACTTCCATCATAATATATCTTCATACAGCATTGAAGTATACAGTGATCTTCTGGTTCTATTCATTTCACTTAGCATCAGTTCCTGTAAGTCTCTCCAAGCCTCTCTGTATTCCTCCTGCTGGTCATTTCTTACAGAGCAATAATATTCCATAACCTTCATATACCATAATTTACCCAACCATTCTCCAATTGATGGACATCCATTCAACTTCCAGTTTCTAGCCACTATAAAAAGAGCTGCCACAAACATTTTGGCACATACAGGTCCCTTTCCGCTCTTTAGTATTTCTTTGGGATGTAAGCCCAATAGCAGCAATGCTGGGTCAAAGGGTATTCACAGTTTGATAACTTTTTGGGCATAGTTCCAAATTGCTGTCCAGAATGGTTGGATTCTTTCACAACTCCACCAACAATGTATCAGTGTCCCAGTTTTCCCACATCCCCTCCAACATTCATTATTATTTATTCCTGTCATCTTAGCCAATCTGATAGGTGTGTAGAGGTATCTCAGAGTTGTCTTAATTTGTATTTCTCTGATCAGTAGTGATTTGGAACACTCTTTCATATGAGTGGATATAGTTTCAATTTCATCATCTGAGAATTGTCTGTTCATATCCTTTGACCATTTATCAATTGGAGAATGGTTCGGTTTCTTATAAATTAGGGTCAGTTCTCTATATATTTTGGAAATGAGACCTTTGTCAGAACCTTTACTTTTAAAAATATTTTCCCAATTTGTTACTTCCCTTCTAATCTTGTTTGCATTAGTATTGTTTGTACAGAAACTTTTTAGTTTGATGTAATCAAAATCTTCTATTTTGTGATCAATAATGATCTCTAGTTCTCCTCTGGTCATAAATTCCTTCCTCCTCCACAGGTCTGAGAGGTAGATTATTTTCTGTTTCTCTAATCTATTTATGATCTCATTCTTTATGCCTAAATCATGGACCCATTTTGATCTTATCTTGGTATATGGTGTTAAGTATGGATCCATATCTAATTTCTGCCATACTAATTTCCAGTTTAAGGAAGAACAATTTTAAACACAATGAAGAAAAATTGTATTCCACTTCTACCTTGATTAATAGTAAAAAAAAAATTATAAAAAGGGCATCTAGCTTTTGCAGTGGGTAGAACACTGGCCCTGAAGTTCGGAAAACCTGAGTTTAAATCAAACATCAGATACTAGTTATGTGACCCTGGGCAAGTCCCTTAATCCCAATCGTCCCATCAAGGCAAAAAAAAAAAAAAAAAAAAAAAGATTAATAGTCATTTGTTTTAAATAAAACTGTATGCCTTGGTTTTAGATGTCACTTCATGAGAATATTGGTTGAGGTGCTAATTCATTCCAATCCAACCTGCATTTATTAATGACTTCATTGTTTATAACAGGAAGCTAGGTAATATGCAAAGGATAGAGTGTGGAACCCAGAGCCAAGATCTGAGTTTATATGCCCAAAGGTGCTATAAAACTTGCATACCCTTTGATCCAGCAGAACCTCTACTAGGTCTGTATCTCAAAAAGATCATAAAAATGGGAAAGGACCCACATGTACAGAAATATTTACAGCAGTAATCTTTGTAGTGGTAAAAAAAATTGGAAATTGAATGAATGTCCAAGAAACTGTAGTATTATTCTATAATAGTGGAATAGTATTATTCTATGAAAAATAATGATCAGGCAGAGTTCAGAAAAACTTACATGAACTGATATTGAGTGAAATGAGGAAAATCGGAAGAACATGGTATAGAGTAACAGCAAAATAGAGCAGATGATCAACTTTGATAGAAGAGTAACATCTTAATAATCTAAGCAACACAATAATCTAAGACAATTCTAAAAAGGTTGTGATGGAAAATACTATCCACATCTAGAGAAAAATTATAGTCTAAATTCAGATTGAAGCAATCTATTTTCATTTTTTTGGTTTCTGTTTTCTTGTGATTTCTCCTTTGCTTCTGATTCTTCTTTCACAACCATTTATGGAAATTGTACATATACAATATCTATCAATTGCTTGTCATCTTGGGGAGGCATAAAGCAAGAGAGGGACAAAATGGAAATCAAAATCTTATAAAAATAAATATCAAAAAACTAATAAATTTTTAAAATGAGGAAACCAAATTATTACTCTTTGCAGATGATATGATTGTATATTTAGAGAATCCTAGAAAATCAACTAAAAACTACTAGAAACAATTCACATCTTTAGCAAAGTTGCAGGATACAAAACAAATCCACATAAAACATCAGCATTTTTATTTGTTACCAGCAAAGTCCAGCAGCAAGAGGTACAAAGAGAAATTCCATTTAAAATAACTGCAAGCAATATAAAATATTTGGAACTCTACCTGCCAAGGCAAAGTCAGGAATAATATGAACCCACAACTACAAAACACTTTCTACACAAATGAAATCAGATCTAATCACCTGGAAAAATATCAAGTGCCCATGGGTAGACCAAGCTAATATAATAAAAATGACAATACTATTTAAATTAATGTACTTATTTGTACAATCAAATTCCTCCAAAATTGATTTTACAGAGCTAGAAAAAATAATAACAGAGTTCATCTGGAAGAACAAAAGATCAAGGATTTCAAGGAAATTAATGAAAAAATTCAAATAAGGGTGGCCTAGCTGTACCAGACCAAAAACTATATTATAAAACATTGATCATCAAAACCATTTGATATTGGCTAAATTTGATCAGTGAAATAGGTTAGGTTCATAAGACACAGGAGTCAATGACTACAATAATCTACTGTTTGATAAACCCAAAGACCCCAGCTTCTGCAAGAAGAACTCACAAAGAAATATTGTTGGGAAAATTGGAATTAGTATGGCAGAAACTAAGCATTGATCCACAATCAACACCCTATAGCAAGATAAGGTATAAATAGGTTCACGATTTAAACATAAAGAGTAATATTATAAATAATTTAGGAGAAAAAAGGATAGTCTATCTCTCAGAACTGTGGAGAAGGAGGGAATTTGTGGCCAAAAAAGAACTGGAATATATTAAGGATGCAAAATGGATAATTTTGATTATACTAAGTTAAAAAGTTTTTGTACAAACAAAACCAATGCAGACAAGATTAGAAGGGAAACAATAAAGTGGGGAAAATTTTTATATTAAAAGGTTCTGATAAAGGTTCTCCTTTCTAAAGTACATAGAGAATTGACTCAAATTTATAAGAATTCAAGCCATTCTACAATTAATAAATGATCAAAGATATAAATAGATAATTTTCAGATGAAGAAATTGAAATCATTTCTAATCATATATAAAGGTGCTCCAAATCACTATTGATCAGAGAAATGCAAATTAAGACAACTCTGAGATACCTCTCAGATTGGCTAAGATGACAGGAAAAGATAATGATTAATGTTGGAGGGAATGTAGGAAAACTGGAACACTGATGCATTGTTTGTGGAGTTGTAAACAGATTCAACCATTCAAGAGAGCAATTTGAAACTATGCCCAAAGGACTATCAAACCTTTGACCCAGCAGTGTTTCTACTGGATCTGTATCCCAAAGATATCTTAAAGGAGGGAAAGGGACCTACATGTGCAAAAATGTTGTAGCAACCCTTTTTGTAGTGGCAAGAAACTGGAAATTGTTCCATCAACTGGAGAATGACTAAATAAGTTATGGTATATGAATGTTATGGAATATTACTATATTACTTGCCATCTAGGGGAGGGGTTGGATAAGAAAGGGGAAAAAATTGGAACGCAAGATTTTGCAAGGGGGAATGGTAAAAATTATCTATGCATGATTTTGAAAATAGAAAGATTCAATAATAATAAAAAAGAAGACCTGAATTCAAATCTGGCCTCTGATACTTACTAGATGAGTTTCCCTAAGCAAGTTTGCTGTTTGCCTCAGTTTCCTCATTTATAAAACGAACTGGAGAAGGAAATGGCAAAGCCTTCCAATATCTTTACCAAAAAAACAACATCAACAACAACAACAAATAGGATCGCAAAGATCATATGTATCTGAACAGCCACAACAACAACAATAGTCCACTTCCCCTAAGGATAATAAAAAAACTGTTTTAGGGATAGATAGGACTAAAAACAATTTTAAAATGACAAAATATTTGCAGCATTATGCTAGGTCTGGGGGAGGAAAAAAAAAAAAGCAAAACTAAACTAAAAAAAAAACTTACATTCTACTGGGGGAAAGAGAAGGTATAATATGTATACAGATAAGATGTATGTTAGAAACAAAGAAACACTAACAAGGGTATCAAAAAAGGTTTCTTGTAGAAGATGGCAGGTGAACTGAGCCTTGCTAAAGATAGAGATTCCAAGAGCTGGAGATAAGAAAAATACTACATTCCAAACATAAGGAACAGTATACAAAAATACACAAAGGAAAACAAGCATATTTTTCTTTGCTCATCACATCAACGATTATAATACTTATTTTAAAAAAAAAAGCAATTAGCCTTGATATTGCCAGTGCAAAAAGACATCTTAATTCATGTTTTTTTTTGCTTGAGAAAACTGTTTATTCAGTGTTTAGTAGGAACATGTTTTTAATATTTATCTTTACCAATAGTGGAGAAAAAATATAAGCAATTCTTCATTACTCAGTTAACTGATTATGAATTATTCAGACATAATGGCTTTATTTCTCTGTTAATTAGCACCTCCATTAAAGACAGGAATAGGAAGGGTAAAGAAGTAGAATTCAAATGAGTCAATTTAGGGCACATTTTGTGCCTATTGTTCTTGGCCTGATTCATCTATGTGTCTGCTCAGTCTGTGTTTGGGATAGCCACAATTATTTCTACTTTGGTGGCAGAAATACCCTATGAATCAGGAAGGGGTAAAGGAGTAAGGAATTCCTCATCAGAAAGTCAGAAGAGAGAGGTTTTAAATTAGAAAAAGTGTTCCTTGAGGAAGGATGCAAATTCTGTAATGAACTTTTTAGTAAAAAGTAGTAGTCCATGAGAGAAAAGTCTAGCTCATATTAATGCAAAGCTTATTCCACTGTGGGTCACAACCTCATGTGGGGTTGTGTAACTGAATGAGGGGGTTGAGAAAAATTTGGCAATGATAAAAAGGTATCAAATATTCCACCAAGATTTAATTCTTTTAGTAAATATCAGCAAGCACTTCCATCTCATTAGAATGTTTGCTTTTGTCTTTAATAAATGGTAAAATTATATGTTTACCAAAGAATTGTTTTAAAATAAATTTCTTAATTTTATTATAAGTAAATATTTGATTTGTGTATCTATTTTATATACCTATATGTTCAGAGTTGCTTAAAAATTTCTCAGGTGAAAAGGGATCATGAAAAAAAAATTAAGAAAACCTGCTTTAAAGAACAAGAATTTTTACATTTCGGTTACAAGACTTTACTACTGTTTATACTTTTCAGACAAGCTCAAGTCATGAGGTATTACCATGGACAAGTTACAATTATCTCATTTACAAAATGGAAAAATTGAGCTAGTTGACTTCTGAGATTGTTTTTACCTCCTAATCTTTGACTCCATGATTTTACTATAATAAATGACATTTATACAAATTTTAAGTTTTATAAAGCATTTTATATTTATACTAACTCATTCAAGCTTTAGTATGACCTCATGTGGGAGATGGATACAAAAACTGTAATACTTGTTTTATACATGAGGAAACCAAGGCTGAGTTTTAGTAACTTGTCCATGAACATACAATTGTTAGTGTTCAAGATGGCATCTGAATCCAGTTTTTTCTATTTCAAGTCTAGTTCTTTTTGTCAGAAGCTAAACTAGATATTCTAACAACTGGTTCAAGCAGAGGATGATCCTGCAGCAGGATCATCAGACCTTTGGATTTTACTTTGTAGGTGAATGGTATTGCATGCTGACTCTTGTTTTGTCTTTTTAATTTAAAAACAATTTAAAATGTTTTTGTTATTCTGAACTTGAGAAACACCAGGTAAAGAAATATTTCCATACACAAAGAACAGAAAAATTGGATTGTATATGAGAGGTTTGCTTTTAACAAATATAACATGTTTATTTCAAAGTTATTCTACTTGTCTCCTCTTGAACGTCCTTCTGTTCCTTTTTATGTGTTTTTCTTTATTTTCTTTTTTTTTTGGCATCACTTTTTCTTATGATCTACTCCCCCATTATATCTCCAATTTAAAAAAATACCCTCCTTTGTGATAAGTATAGTCAAACAAAATAAAACAAATCTATATATTGGCCCTGTCAAAAAGGGGTATTTCATTAGTTTTAGATATGTGTGTCCCATTTTCCACTCCAAGGAAGTAGAGGATATGTGCAGCAAACCTGATAGTCATTGCTTTTGATTTTATACTGCCTCAGAAATCCACAATAAAGTAGGGCTCTGGAAAGGAGGGTCTCACAGGTTGGGGCAGTGGCTGAGAAGGAAGAAATCAATCCTAATTGCTTAAATGTAGATGTGAAGATTTATGGCACAGGATAGTATGGAGCCAAGGCAGCCAGTTTTTTTTTTTAATAGTTTTTATTTACCAGATATATGCATGGGTAATTTTACAACATTGACAATTGCCAAACCTTTTGTTCTAATTTTTCCCCTCCTTCTCCCCCCCTCCCAGATGGCAGGTTGACCAATACATATTAAATATGTTAAAATATAAATTAAATACAATATATGTATACATGTCCATACAGTTATTTTGCTGCACAAGAAGAATTGGACTTTGAAATAGTATATAGTTAATTAGCCTGTGAAGGAAATAAAAAAATGCAGGGGGACAAAAATAGAGGGATTGGGAATTCTATGTAGTGGTTCATAGTCATCTCCAAGAGTTTTTTTCCCTGGGTGTAGCTAGTTCGGTTCATTACTGTTCTATTGGAACTGATTTGGTTCATCTCGTTGTTGAAGATGGCTTCATCCATCAGAATTGATCCTCATATAGTATTGTTGTTGAAGTATATAATGATCTCTTGGTCCTGCTCATTTCACTCAGCATCAGTTCATGTAAGTCTCTCCAGGCTTTTCTGAAATCATCCTGCTGGTCATTTCTTACCGAACAATAATATTCCATAATATTCACATACCATAATTTATTCAGCCATTCTCCAATTTTGGGGCATCCATTTAGTTTCTAGTTTCTAGGCAGCCAGTTTTTGACCTAAAATTTATATGCACCTAAGCTCCTTCTCCATGTTCTCCAGATAATTTTGACTCCCTTTCTTGTTTCTGGGTTGTCTTGAATGAATATGAATAAATATGTAAGCATTTAAAAACATTGTGGAAATCTTTGCCTCTTCTGGATTTGATCTTGGGCCTTGAAATCACTTTTGGAGCTATCACTTAAGGCTACCTAAAAATAAGGCAAAAGTGATTTATGATGACAATATTTTTCAAATCACAATATGAAAAACTAAATTTTCTTTGGGGAGCTACCTAAATCAGCATTTTAAATCGTTTGCTGATGTTTGTCCCAAAAGTTTTGCTATGAGATTTTTGCCTAAATAAATGGTGATTTGATTAGAGAGATGCTGCTAGTAGAGAAAATAGTCAAATATATTTAGGGCAAAAGAATTGGGACAAACAAGAGGAAAACCATGCTTGTTTTAAATGAATGGTTTGGAAAACAGAAGAGAAAATTTGTTGTTGATAGTCTGGATGTTTTTTACATCTGATTTTATTGGATTTTATTGGAATGAACAAGTCTGAGCAAGGAAATTCTGTCTACTAATGCAGATAATTCATAGTTTAGCAATTTACTCTTATAGAATATTGAGTGGAGTAAGTTAAATGACTTTCCAGTGTCACATAGACAATCTAGATTAGTGGTAGGCTTGAACCCAGTTCTTACTTTCTATGTATTCTGCTCTCTAATCACTACTATTTAATTCTATTAGCTAATCAAAATAGTCAATATACATTATGCACCTATCATATACCAGAAATTATGCAAGGTTCTAGGTAGACAAAAGAAAATGTAAAAATCTATACTTTCAAGAAACTTATTTTTTGTCAAGGGAAATTATTCAGGGATGGAGACCCAAAGCATACCAAAAGATGCTAGTACCACCTAAAATTATTCTGAATTTGCCTTGGATATTATTTTTATTTATATAACATATCTCTCCTTATGTTACCTGCTTTTTAGCAGGGCACTACTGAGAACACAAAGATATAACTCAAAGAATATTTCTCTAAAGGTGTAATTTTAGGTATTGAAAGAGGATGATATTTTGGAGGTAGAAGGAATTTTTTTCTATCCATTAAATGAGATCATGTAGATAAACTACTTATTGTTAAATTTGTTCCTCCAAAATATAAACAATAATTACATACAGTATATACCATTTTTATTATCCAATTTTTTTTAATGTTTTGCTTATCCAGGATTATTGAAACTATATTCTCATCAACTTTTTGTAACAAATCCTAAGAAAGATTTTCATCTCCTTCAGTGTTATTACATACTATGAAATTAGGCAGAGTAATGAGCTGACATAACACAGTGAACAAAGTCCTAGTGTGAGAGTTCCCTCCACATATAAAATTAAACCATCTAGTTTTTAATATATAAACTCCAATGAAGAGTCTATGGCACATAGAAATTAAGTGATTAGCCAAGGTCATATAACTAGTCTCAGAATCTCCAGACTCATCATTCCATACAATACTGAATATCATGAATTTTTTTAAGTCCCCAAAAAGCTTTTTACTTCATTTAGTCAAAATTTTGCATAAAGAGGGGGTTTCCTAACAATGAAGTTTTAAAAACTGACAATTTGTCCAGTTTTTCTCATCACTATGAAAAGCCTTTCATCACTGTTCCTCTTTGTTATTTTTTCTCTCCAACAAAAGTAAATGTGGTAGAAATACATTAATTAAATTACCTAATAAGATTTTGCAGCTATTAACATAGCGCTCTAGGGAAACCAAAAGTCCCCAATTACAGATTATCAATTGCAATTAACTCTTCAAACTATTCCCCAGTTGTATCTGGGAAAAGGAGGAAGAGTTTCTAATAAACATTTTAAAAGATTGAAAACTTTTTCAATGGCAGTCATGGAACATCCAAAGAACTTTTAGGAGAAAGCAAGGATAATTTGCTCTCCTGAGACAGAGTCATATCATGTTTTTTATTCAACAAAAAATTATAATAAGTATCCTTCAGAATTTGTTGAGTCACTAAGTTGGTGGCTTGAATGACCTCTATCTGTTGTTTTGGTGGAACTTATTCAGGTTATATAATATCAAATATATAATATCAAAGTTACCACTCTGTTTCACCTGTTTCAATAACAGGTGTCAATGGGAAACTCTGTCACTCCATCACGGAATGAGAACATAGGCTCCTTGGAATGATATTCCAGGGTAAGGAGAGTTATAGTCTGTAGGCTGTATGTACATTGAGCTAAATTCAAGTACAGAAGCAAGGAGTAGCTGCGTGTCTCTGATCTTAGGAACTGAAAAAGGTCTCTCCATTCCAATCTCTAATCCAGTCTGAAGGCAGCAGAGGAATAATCAAGGCAAGAGTTCCAGACCAAAGGAAAGCCTACAATTCTATTACTCTGAAAAAGTGGAGCTGTCCAGTTGACAGATAGGGGCTTAGTCTAGCATCAGTCTATTGAAACTTACAACAGAACAAGCCAACCGGCCTGTTGCTGAAACACAAACCTGTCAGGAACTTGCAGAGTTCAGAACAGAGGGACAATGGCCAGACCATTCCCAAGATCAGAGCACTTAGGAAAGCATTGAAAGATTTCAGGTTTCTAAACTGAGCTATCTCTCTGATCTTGAAATAACACAACATGAAATACCTCCACAAAAACAGTAACAGGACCTTAAAGGACATAACCTCAGCTCAGACATTCCCTCCAAAAGTATGCAGAACTTGGTCCTAACATAAAGTCTGAATTTGGGAAGTTGGCTAGAAGAATGAGCAAGCAAACAAATTAAAAAGAATACCAACAAAAAAGCTAAAATCAGAAAGGGGTGCTCAAAACACAAATCCAGGAGAAAATGGTTTAAAATTGCTTATAAGAAGAATCTTAAAGAAAAACACAGCTTGGACATAAATTCAACTAGAATTCTTAGAAAAGATGAAGCAAGAACTGAAAAACTGTTTTAGAAATGAAATGAGGCTGTTTAAGGAAAAAATGGAAAAGAAATGAGAACCCTGGAAGAAACTGGAAAAGGGATTAACAGCTTGGGACAAGAGGTACAAAATTTACCTGAAAAGCAAACTTTAAGAAACTAGAATGGATAACTCGTATGTAATTATTTCATGAGACAACAATAAATATTTCTGATAAATAAAAAGGAAAAAAAGAACATGAAAAAATATCTCATACTAAAAAACTGATCTGGAAAAAATACATTGAAAAGTGAAAATTTAAGTACTACTAAGACATGATTAAAAACAGAGCCTAGATCTCATATTTTAAGAAATTATAAAAGAAAACTGCCCATATCTTAGAAGAAGAAGAAGAAGAAGAAGAAGAAGAAGAAGAAGAAGAAGAAGAAGAAGAAGAAGAAGAAGAAGAAGAAGAAGAAGAAGAAGAAGAAGAAGAAGAAGAAGAAGAAGAAGAAGAAGAAGATGATGATGATAAAGGAGTGGAATCTGAGAAGATTGCTGAGTAGGTCAATAAATTTCAAACTCTCCAGATTTCCCCCATAAATAGAACAAATTTGCACCTCAGGGTGAACATAATGAAAAAAATCAAGAAGATTTGGGGCGGTAGGAGAGTCTTCCTAGAGCAATCCAAAATCTGAAGATCTAGGCCAGGATTGGCCAGTAGGAAGTGCACATACCTCCAGGCTACCTCTACAGAAACATCAAATGGGGAACCCTGGAGCTAGCTGTCTTTAGCTAGAACCTCAGTCAGAACCACAGAAACTTTCACCTCTGGGGTCTGAGTCCAGGAAGTCTGGGGGAACCTTGGTTGATTAGGAATGCCAGGCCCCGCTGTGCTGCAGAAATGGGCCCCTGAGTGAGAAGGAACCGACATACCTGGTGAGTCCAGAAGCAGTGGGACAGGGATGCTGCTGGCTAGCAGCACTTGCTGAATTGTAGAGCTCTTGCTTTGGGGTTTCAGGTCAGAGAGAGAGTTGAAGTAAAGCTAGAGGTACCCCCCACACACAATTTGAGGTGCTTACACTAATAGTTCCCATTTTAAATAAATGAAATAGCAGAAAAGAAAGACCCCAACCATGGAAACTTACATGGAAATAAGGAAGACTGGGGTTCATCTTCAGAAGAGGACACTGAAGTTTCAAAAGCTTCTTGTATCAAAAAGAATAATGTTAAATGATTCCCCGGCCAGACAGAATTTTTGGAAGAAGTCAAAAAAAAAAAAAAAAAGAATTTTAAAATTGTAGAGGGTCATAGTCAGTGAGGAAACTCTGGGTGAGATATAAAGACCCTTCAGCCCAGAGGGAACCTGCTGACAATGTCTGGTTTGGCTCCCCATCTCCCCTAAGAGCTCTCGGACTTCCTGAGGAGTCAGGGGGCAGTGACAACCTGTGTGGAGATTGAAGCAGAGTGATAGCAGGTGGAAGGTGGCAAACTACATAAAATACATACAATAGCAAGTCCTTTATGTGGTCCCACATGCACAGTGTTGTTTTTGTTACATTATAAAAAGGGGAAAGCCCTGCAAATAAACGGACTCCCTTTTTCCACCATCCCCAGGAGTCCCACAGAATAACTTCTCCACATATTTTAATCACCCCAGCATAGGGGCTCTAGAAAGCAGGACACAGCATGTCACTCTATGTATATGTATGTATATAGACATATACATCCTCCATGATGTTCTGCTGGACACTTGGCTGTTCTGTTCTGTTCTGTTCTGTTTTATTTTATTTTTTTTCCTTTTCTGTCTTCCTTTTCTTTTCCTTTTTTTTTAATAAAAAGAAAAGAAAAAGAAGACAAAGTTTTAAAATCCATTGAAAGAAAATTGAGCACAAAAACTCCCCAAAATATAGTTAAAAACCAGAACCTTCAATATGTTTGTATGTAAATATATAAATATATGTCTGTATATTTATGTATGGGTGTATATGTGTATGTATTTGTGTGTTTTTCTTGATACTTGAAATACATACATGCAGAAAAAGACAGAAATAGAGATCCAATTGTTAAGAAGCTATATTCAAGATCATACATGATAGTAGCTACCTTTGTAAAGGAGCAAAGAATGTGGAATATAATGTCCAGAAGGCAAAGGATGTAGTCTTACAGCCAAGAAAAACTTACAAAACCTGAATATAATCTTATGAGGGGGAATGTCCTTTAATGAAAGAGACTTCCAAGCATTCCTGATGAAAAGATCAATTTAAAGTTAAAACACAAGGGTCAAGAGAAAGATAGAAAGGTAAACATGAATGAATAATCATAAAGGACTAAACAAGTATCAATTGAATATATTTTAATAAGAGGAGATATGCAACTGTTCTGAACCCTATTATCAATAGGAATTATAGAGGGAGTCTAATTAGGCAGAAAGCCTGGAAGTGGCTCTGTTATGAGGATGAACTTAAAAGAAGAATAGAAAGGAAAAGAGACCCATTAGGGGATAAAAAAAAGAGAAAAATAATGGAATATATTATCTCACATAATAAAGGTTCACAAGTAGAAATCCATGCAAACAAGTAGGAAGGAGGAGAAAAACAGGCAATACTTGAACCTTACATTAGTCTGAATGATCAAAATAAGAAAGATATACACACACAAAGTTGAATACAAAAATATATTTTACTCAACAAAAAAAGTGGAAGGAGAGGGGAGGAGGAAGAAGGAGAATTAGACAGAGGGCAGATTAAAGAAGATATTGGTCCTAAGCAAAACAACTGCAGCTAAGGGTATGCAAAAAAAATTTATTTTAATTTGTTACAGTGCAAAAAAGTGGAAACTATGGAGTCCCATAAATTAGGAAATGGTTAAATAAGTTATTGGATATAAATGTGATAGATTACCATCGTGCTGTAAAAATGATGAAGGGTTTGGTTTTGGGGGGAGGACCTTACGAAGAATTACATGAAATAATAAAGAATAAAATGAGGAGAAAATGTATACAACAAAATATTGTAAAATCATACAACTTTGAAAAAGGGGCTCTGATTAGCATCATGACCAACCACAAAACTAGTGGACTGATGATGTTGAAATATGTAATCCATTGCCTAATAAAAGGGTTTAAAAATTCAGTATGTATTATTAGACCTTTTTCACATGGCTAATATGAAAATTTGTTTCAATTGACTGTGCATATTTCTAATAGAAGTTTTATTTTTCCTTATTCCTCAATGTGGGTGAGGAGTGGGAGGGAGAAAAGGCAGCTTTTTCTTATTAAAAAAAAATTAATGAATTTTCTACTTGAAATAAAGGCTGGATTTTCTTAATAGTAATATTTTACCAGTCTTCTTCTATGACTGGAGGTCATGCAAGTTTAGTATCTGAGGATTTATATTACCCAGAAAACAATGGATAGGTACATGGTAGGTTTAAAAGCAAGTTTCCAATTGCACATGTTTAATCTTTATTGGATTGCTGTCTAGGAGAGGGGGAGGGGGAAGAGAGGGAGAAAAATTTGGAACACAAGGTTTTTCACGGGTGAATGTTGAAAACTATCTTTGCATATATTTTGAAAAATAATAAGCTATTTTAAAGTCTTAAATAAAAACATGAACTAAAAGATTAAAAAGCAAGTTTTAGTGTGTCATAAAGTATTACAAAAAGTAATTGTGATAAAGGATGCTATCAAAGAGATGTATGATAGAAAAGAAAGATGGTATTCATAAGATGAGAATGAGGAATAATTGAGAACCTATATACTGAACTGTCAACAGAAAGTAAGGCAAGACCCTGGCATGTTGGGTGACCTGTGGAAAACTTATGGGAAGCTATGTATAGGAGTGGGAGAGAGTAGGCAAGCATGAATGGATTGTCATTTGCATCATTTAAGAGAATATTCATACTAGATTCTTTTGTACATTGGAGCTTCCTTTTTAGCTGCTATTCCTTGTTTTGGTTACTTCCATTGTTCCTATCTCATAGTCACTTTTGATGTGATATGATAAAAATATACTCATGAATTAAATAAAAAATAAGTTATGATTTCACTAAGCTGCCCAAAGAGGCAGGTTTTTTTCACATTTTCATTGCTTTTCAGCATTTGCAGAGTCCCAATCTCTCACTTCATATTGTAGTGTCATTCTAATTATTAAGAATAAATTGGACAACTAAATAGTGCAGTGGATAGAGCACCACCGCTGGAGTCAGGGGGACCTCAAACACCTAATACTTCCTAACTAGGCTCAATACCAATTGCCTCACAAAAGGAAAAGAATATGTTGAAAATTGTAACTTTTCTTGATAATGGCTTTAAAGAATTTTTTCATTCTCCATGATAAAACCTTCCATTATGTATATATGTCTCATTATATTGCCCAATTCAATAGCTTCATTTCAACAAATTTCTTTTGACATTATAAAATAAGCTAAAAAAGAAATGTCAAAACACTTCAACATCTTTGCCAAGAAACACCCCTCCCTCTTAAGAAAACGGTCATGAAGAATCAGACACAGCTGAAAAGAGTGATTAACAATGAAAAAAGGTAATGGTAAAAAGTATGTTGCAACTTATTACCAATGATGATTTGTGTGTGAGAAATGGCACCAAATGTAACCAGGAAAGGACATGGTCCAGGCATGCAGCAAGAGTGAATAATAACATGTGGAAGGCCTTAATGTAGCTCTGATATCTTCATAGCATTAAAAACAACAGAAAAAAAGCAATTATCAAAATTTTAAACTGAACCAGTGGAAGGATTGTTGTTGTTTAATGATTTTTTCATTGTGTCCAACTCTCTGTGATTCTATTCGAGTTTTTTTGGCAAAAATATTAGAATGACTTGCCATTTCCTTCTCCAGCTCATTTTGCAGATGAGGCAACTGGGGCAATTAAGGGACTTGTGCAGGTCATATAGCTAGTACATGGAAAGAAGGAAAGAAGGAAGGAGGGAAGAAAGGAAGGAAGGAAGGAAGGAAGGAAGGAAGGAAGGAAGGAAGGAAGGAAGGAAGGAAGGAAGGAAGGAAGGAAGGAAGGAAGGAAGGAAGGAAGGAAGGAAGGAAGGAAGGAAGGAAGGAAGGAAGGAAGGAAGGAAGGAAGGAAGGAAGGAAGGAAGGAAGGAAGGAAGGAAGGAAGGAAGGAAGGAAGGAAAGGAAAGGAGAGAAGAAAGTCCCCCATTCTAGGGGAATAACCAGCAAGGCTGGGTTTATAATTTACACTCTTCTGCTCCATTCCCTTTCTCTTTGTTCTATCTCCCACTTTTTTGTGCTGACTTTACCCTCCTGAAGCTTGGCTGTGCCTGTAAAATGATAAATCCATAGAATATGTGTTCGTGCAACCAGTATCTGTAAGCAATCTGCTCTAGAATAGAGCTTGCTTTCTTTAATACATTTCAATAAATCATTTACTAGATGCTTACTACATCACAGGCACTGCTATAAGAAACCTTCCTTGGGCTAGCTGCCTTTGTGCCAAGCATTCCCAGTCATCCCTAGCTTCCCTATCCCCACCACCCAGAACTCTTGGGTTCATCACAAAAACTCATGGTTTGCACTTGGGTATGGCGGACTGTTCATCTGAATTCAGAACAACTAAGAAGTCAGGCCTGTCTAACTGACCATTTGCTACAGCACAGGTTCAGCATCTGTTACCCTGTGTACCTTTATCCTCAGGCTGTGTACTCTCCTCCCTACTCTTCCTACAGTGATAAACATGAGCTTTTGCCTCTATGACATGTTGCCCCACCCTATCTTGGGTGCCTGATGGCTCTCTTTGCCCCTGGGAGAGCCAAATAATCTCTATAGAGCTGCTCCTCTCAAAGATTGTGAACATTCAAGGACTATGGGGATTCTAAAGCCTCCTTTGGCTGCTAGAGGCTCCACAGGCCTCTGGGTTCTCATGACTTTCTTAGGCTCTAAAGACTTCTACAGACTCTATCCAGTTTCTTAAGGCACAGAAAGCTCTAATCTCTGAGATTTTCAGAGGTACTCTGAAATTTTAAACATTTCTCAAGGGCTCTCTGAAGGTTTCTATAGGGTCTAAAGGCTTCAGATAACTGAAAACCTGTGAAGAGTATGAGGGGTAGTTTAGAAAGCTGTAAGATTTTTCTAAGCTCCAAGTGGAATCTTTGAGTGACACAGGGTGAAGAGAAAGAGATAGGGGAGAGGGAGAGGGAGAGAGAGAAGAACATAGAAGAAAGGAAAGAGAAAGGAAAGAAAGAAGAAAGAGAAAAGGAGAAAAAGGCAGAAGGACAGAATGAAAGGGGAAGGAGGATGAAGGAAGGAAGAAAAAGGAAGAGACAATGACCAATGGAAATAAGTGAAAAGACATCTCTAAAGTTAGGGGCTGATGATATCTGGCTTAAGCCATGATGTATGACTGAGGTTACCCAGGACAACAGAAACATGGGAATATCAATTCAGGTAACAACAAGCACAGTGTTGATTTCCTCCAGGCAGCCATGCTCACCATTTCCATTTCTACCTCTCCAGGGCCTTAAAGAAGGCAGGTTAAATAGGAAATAAATTAGGCACCCAATGTTTTTTGTTTTGTTTTTAAACAACTTCCACCTCCTTCATTATCTTTTGTAACATTCTATGGAGTTTTATATTACTAAGAAGACTCTAGATAGGTCTGCTATGGGCAGATACTTAAGTTTTTCCAAGGATTAGTTACTCTTAAAAACAAAGTGAGGCATGAAAGGGTAAAGATATAGTGGGACCAGGAATCATTAGGCCTAGGGTTTAGCTTGGGTGGAGAACATGGAATTACATAACCCAAGTTTTGTCCCCCTGTCTATCGAATGTTTCTCTCTCTCTCTCTCCTCTCGTCTCTCGCTCTCTCTCTCTCTCTCTCTCTCTCTCTCTCCTCTCTCTCTCTCTCTCTCTCTCTTCTCTCTCTCTCTCTCTCTCTCCTGTCTCTCTCTCTCTCTCTCTGCTGTCTCGCTCTCTCTGTCTCTCTCTCTCTCTTTCCCTCTCATCTCTCTCATCTCTCTGAGTCTCTCTCTCTCTCTCTCTCTCCCTCTCTCTCTCTCTCTCTCTCTCTCTCTCTCTCTCATCTTCTCTCTCTCTCTCTCTCTCTCTCTGTCTCTCTCTCTCTGTCTCTCTGTCTCTCTCTCTCTTCCCTCTCTCTCTCTCTGTCCTCTCTCTCTGTCTCTCTCTCTCTCTTTCTCTCTTCTCTCTCTCTCTCTTCTCTCTGTCTCTCTCTCTCTCTGTCTCTCTCTGTCTCTGTCTCTCGTCTCTCTCTCTCTTCTCTCGTCCTCTCTCTCTCTCTCTCTCTCTCTCTCTCTCTCTCTCTCTCTGATCCCTCTCTCTCTCTCTCTGTCTCTCTCTCTCTGTCTCTCTCTGGTCTCTCTCTCTCTCTCTCTCGCTCTCTCTCTCCTCTCTCTCTCTCTCATCTCATCTCTCTCTCTCTCTTCTCTCTTTCTCTCTCTGTCTTTCTCTTTCTCTCCCTCCAGAAAAAAACTATCATGGAAGAAATTATTCAAGGCGCACTGGATGATTTGTAAGTACTGAAAGCAATAAAGAGGGTTCAGTAAGGAAACATTCAATGAGGGAATTTTGAAATTATTTTGAAGCCCCTCTGGAAAGGAACTTTAAGCTTACCAAGATTTTTATTCCACACAAACAAGACTAGACACAGAATTTGTAGGCAGGAAAATCTTGACTTTCAGTTATCTTTTTATAAAACCAGTGGTAGGGGAGGTCTGTGATAGTTCTTTCTATAAGTCTACAGAGGGAAAAAGCTATCTTTTTTTTTTTTAACTGGGATAGAAGAGTTTATAGGAAGAATTTCTGGAAATCTCCTTCCTGCTCACCTTGCTATAACATAAGTAAGACCGGATTTAAAAAAAAAATTAACTACAATGCACAAAAATGTGAACTTATAAAACAGATGGATTCCCTTCAGAGTCTCTTTATTTAATTTTTTAAAATAAGAGAATCATTTTAAATATCTATATTTCCTTTAATATATTTATAAGATTTCCTATTTGTTATAGTTTTAACTAATAAAAATCCAGTTGGCACATAGAATTTTAGAACCTATCACATAAAGTAAAATACAGGCAAAATGGAGAATCTGGGATAATATTAGTGTATGTAACATAAGCAGGGGATTCTTTCTAGAACTATATTCTTCATATGGGAATAGCAAAGTCTAATACCTGTTGTTGCTTTTAAAACATATTCCACACATAGTAGGCACTTAAGAAGTATTTTTCCTTTTTTTTAATTGAATTAACTTGGATTGTGATAATGATATATCCTGTTAGTTCTCAAACTAAGGAAATTCTGAGATTGGAGCAGGCAAAAAAGAATCTTGAAAACCTGAACTTGGATCTTGAAAGGGATATGCTGAACCTAGATGAGGCAAACCAGGCTCTTCTTGTGCAAATCCGAGAGAAAGAACTGCAGATTCAAAGGTTAGAGTTTGGTTTGGGTAGGGGAAGGTGGTCTCTAGAGGAGGCTGTTCCTAGGGACAGAACATCTGGGGATAGATAGGTAGGATGAATAGAAGGAAGAGAAAGGGCATTCCTCTTTATCAATGGTCATTTTTCAAATAAATTCTCTTAATAACTCTAACTCTAATTTTTCTTTTAATAACTGAAGACTCAAAATTCAAAGAATTGAGAGGACCTAAGAGATTTTAAAACACTTCTCCCACATACACACACATAAGTAGCCATTCATCTATATTCAAAGAATATAAGAATGTTGAATTTGGGGAATTAAATAGCTTCTTGTTCTCATTCCTCAGAAACTCAGATTTCATTGGTCTATCTCTAATTTGAGGTTCATATTTTGTTATTACCAAAGCTTCTTTAGGTCTGACCCATGCTTCCCCCAGGATGGAGCCCTATAATTGCAGCTTAATCTTGAAAATTAGTACTTAGTTGTGTGACATTTTGTTATTCAGTCTAGAAAAAGAGATCACCAAGTCGATAGGCCTAGCTGGGGAAAGAGATGAATTTAACCTCACAGCATATGAGAGGGAGGAAGAACTGAAAAACCTGGAATTGGAAACCGCAAAACTGGTAAGAAAGGAGTCTAATGGATTTAGTTTATTACTATACTCTTCCTCCCCTCTCCGTGGGGGATCTTTCCTGATTTTAGATTTTAGAACAAGTTAACAGAAATGAAATCACAATTGTCTTCAGGGATGGTGAGGGAGCAGGGAAGGAGATCTGGAAATGGAGTTCTTGGCATTAATGAGATAATAGATGTAAAAGCACTTGGAGTCCTGTGAGATTAAAGAATTATATAAAAATCAGTTATTGTTATTATTGTTGTTGTTGTTGGCACTAGAAGTCCTAATGCTTGGGCTCTGTTCCCAGATCTTCTCTCATGTTATGTGGGGTCAGAGCACAGTTCTGTCATCTGACAAAAAATTTGGCAGGAAAGGGAACCAAGAGCAGATGGGAAGATATGAACTGCCGTGCTTTTTGTTTCTTTATTTCTGCAGGAAAGGAGTAATGAGATTCTGACTAAGAATGTGAATGAGCTGCGGGTGAAGGTAAGTCTCTTCTTAAGTTTCCCAAAGGTCCCCCATGTAAATATAAGTAGACAGAGATGAGTACTAAGAAGGGTTATCCCATTCAGAATGGAAGCACATTTTAATGACATGTCTATTTCCCAAACCCTAATATTCACTGTTTATCTGTATATTTAGACTATATGACAGATAATTTTTAGGATCTATGCCCAATCTAAGACATATTATCAATGAATATTAAATAAACTCAATATTTCCCTGTGATTGTATTAGGAAGGACTAAGGGGAAAAAAAGAAGAATCCCTAAAGAAAATTTCTAAACAAAGAGGCATGTTTCCTGATATATCTCAGCATTCTTCTGTGCTGGGCTTAACAATTCATAAGAGTTTTGTGGCATAAGGCAACTGGTCTATTAGTTTTGTTTGGTTTCCCCATCTCCCCATGAATGACTGATCCCTTTCCCCTCTTTCCTACCAGATAATTCTTATTATCTTTTTCTCTCTCCCTTTGATGAATACGGAAGGCCTGTAACCCATGACTCAAGCTAGGATAGCATATGTAGAGCACTTTGGGTGAAATAACATAAGTGCTTTGAAAATTTTAAAGACTTATGTAGATATCAACTGTATAATGGGGAGGGTAAGCATTTATGAAATTTTTCTGGCTTGGGCTGAAAGGTTCAGATTGTGGTCTCTAGGAAATATAGGCATTATGGTAAGAATTATATACAGCATAGCACAGTTATATATAGTAATGCACAAGACGGGTCCCAACCAAGACTTAGGATAAAATTCTAGCAAGAACAAGAATTGATAAACAAATTGTTTCAAATAGTTACAGAGAGCTAGATGTCTTCATTAGGAAGGAGCTATCTTCTTTTGGGACCCTAAAACACTAAGCATTATCAACTAGAAACCCATTTCCCTTGACTTCAAATTTTAATAAAAATAATTATTCAGTTTCTGAATTTTATGCTTGCATGATTATAGTTCATGTCTGACTATATTTCTGGATTGAAATTTCAGCTTTCCAGGAAAACACCAGAGAATTTGAAAGAAGTTGAAAAAGAAAATCTAAAACAGATGTTGGAGGAATCAAAGGTGAATGCAAAGAACAAAGAATTCTCTGATAAATGTTTTTGCGTTTCTATGTTCTCCAAATGACAACTTCTCTGGGTTTCTTAAGGCCACGTTTCCAATGCTCTTATGGCTAACTATTGGGGTTGTGGCTAATTTCTACCCTCATTTAGCAACATTTCATCTGAAGTCGATATCCATGCTCCTACATCTCCATGGGCTTCAAAAGTACACACTCAATATTTCAATATTAGTTCTTTCCACAATGATGTCCAAAAGAGCAGACATAAATCTTAAAGTCCTCACAATCGATTAATCACTCAACAATACTAAATGTCTGCTGTGGGAAGTTATCAAGGTAAAAGATGATGTGCTCCCTTCCCTTCTAATGAAGGAGACATTAATTATAGCCTCAATTTCCTCATCTATTAAATAAGAAGATTAAAAATAATATTGCTATTACTATGTATAATATTTTCTTGGTTCTCATCATGTCACTCTTTATTATTTCATGCAAGTCTTTCCATGTTTTCTTTTCCATGCACAGTGATATTTCATCACAATTATATAGTACATCTTGTTTAATCATTCCCCAGTTGATGGGCATCCCTGTAATTTCCAATTCTTTGCTGCCACAAAGAGAGCTTCAAACATTTTAGAACATATAGTTTCCTTTCCTTTTTCCCCTAATTATCTTTGAAAACAGACATGGTAGTGGTATTGCTGGTAGTGGTGTAAACAGTTAATAACTCTTTGAACATGATTCCAAATTGTGGTCCGAAATGGTTGGACCAGTTCACAATTCCATCAACAATGAATTAATGTCCCAATTTTTTCACATGTTTTTCAACATTTGTTGCTTTCTTTTTTGGTCATTTTAGTCAATCTGGTAGATATAAAATGTTATCCCAAGGTTATTTTAATTTGCATTTTCCTAATCAATAATAATTGTAAGAGTATTTTTTCATGTGACTATAAATTGTAAAAACTAAAGGATTTCCAAGGTTCTTTCTACCTCTAAACTTATGACATTATGACATATAAACACAACGGAAGTATAACCAACTACAGTCATTCAGAGTAAATTCTACAATAACCCATAGCTTATAAGCCTATGCTAAGAAGACTTCTTTAGGTTTACAAGAAATAGGACAATTTAATTGTTCCTCTTTTTTAGGATGACAGTATGAAAAAGTCACTCATCAGGTCTAACTATTTTGATTTAACTTTATCTCTTCCTTTAAAAGACAAGAATACGGTTCACCTTTTCAAATCTAAGAGATCTTAGAGAGCTTGGAATGGTTCCTCTGTGGAATTCGAAAAATTGGATAATTGGGTATTGGGAAGGATAAAACATGCTTTTAGAGTCTCTGAGGTGAAAATAAGAGATTTTCACAACAACTGTTCATTTTTCTTCTTGCTGCATATCACTAAAGCTGTGATTTTTTTTTTCCTTCTCTCAGGTGAGATTACAAAAAGCCACAGACTTCTGTGCAGAACAGGAAAAGGAACTGGCTAAGGTAGTGCCAATGGCCTTAATATACTTTCACATCACCTCTTTCTCTTGACTATCTGGCTTGGGGGATCCCAAAGCTGCTCAAAACCAAGCCCACAGGAAAGACTTAGACTGATGGATGGAGAAGCTCTGACCAGTATGTACTATATAATTGGAAATGTCTACAGGACAAAGACTATGTCTTCATCTCTTTAAATTCTTAGGAGCAGCTGGAATTGCTACTAATAGTAACTTCCACCTCTAGGTAGAAAGAGGACTGGAATTGCAATTGGGAGAACTGAATTAAAGGTTCTGGCTCCTACACCTACTATGTATGACCATGAGTAAATCATTTGATGAATCTGAGACTTATCTTCTTTGGCTTTCAAGAGAAAATAATATTAATCTCTATATTAGAAAGAAAGAAAATAACAATCCCCTGGAATGAGGAAAGTGCATTTATAAATTCTGAAATACTCTATAAATACATGAAGTTACTTATTAAGTACTAAATAAATGAAGAAATGAAAGTCAGTATGACTTGGTCCAGACTTAAAACAGGAAGATCTGGGTTCAGTTTCTGCCTCTGGCAAATACTAGCTGTGTGTCCTTTTAACCTCTTTGTGCCCTCATATAACTCTATTAGACTATAAGTCACAAAGAATTAGTGGAAGGAGTTTTCATACTGGGAATTTTCCTTACTGTGAAGAAATAACAAGCTTGAAGGAAAACAAATCAATACTTAATAGTACTTTTTCTGAATCTAATGCTTAAGATGAAGAAAGAAGGATGCTGGATCAGATACTCTGTCTTCCTCTCTTTGAAACCCAGGAATAAATATTGCAATACACCATTGCAATATCCACTGGCCAGCTGGACAGACACAGTTCCTAAGATTTTCACTTATTTTCTTATTAAAGTATCATTCCTTTTACTACTGTTTAGTTTGCTCAGAATGGGTCATGAAGAATGAAATAATCTCATCTGGGATAAAACAGAATTTTTTAAACTCTGTAATTACTATGATAGAAAACAGTGAGAAAATCATAATAGTCATTCTGGATAACATTTGCAATAGTCATTCTTATTTCTGAACTAACTCATAGAGTTTAGTTTGTTTAAAAAATATTCTGGTTTTCTAGGTAATTTCTGAATGCCAATCTGTGGACCAACTCTGTAAAGACCAGGCTTACTACATAAAGGTATCAAATATGAGGATTTTGGTAAACTTTGAAAACTCATTATAAGTCAATATTAAGATACAGCAACCAAAAAAAAAAGTCACAGAAAGGTAAAAAGGCTAGAACTGAAGATATGATAGTGCCTCTGACCCTGGTCAGACCAGACAGACCAGATGATGTTCTTTTTTTGGCACCATATTTATGAAAGATACTGACTAATTGGAATATATTCACAGAAGGGTGGCCAGGATAATGAGATAAGAGACCCTGTAATAGGAAGTTCAGTTGAAAGTACTAAGGGGAATTTATCTTGGAAAAGAGAAGACTTACAGGAAATGAAAGCTATAGAAATAATGGTTAGAAGTTATTGCAAATTTTCACTTTTAAAACTCCCTAACAATTGGAGTTGTTGGAAACAGAACTGACTGCCTTGGAAAGTAGAGAGTTCCCCTTGACTTGATAGAAATTTTCAAGTGGGGGCATCATTAAAAATATTTGTTCCTATCCATAGAATAAATATTAGATTTTAATTCTCATATTAATTAATTCATTCATTCTATGAACTTCCCCAACAGTTAGTCAAATTAAATAAAGCCCCATTTCTCTTGTAACAATTCTTGGTTTAATAGTGGAATCTTTGGTCTCCTATTGGTCTCACTATGTGAAAATCTTTTAAAATGCACTCATCTTCTCTCCAATATTCTTCTTTATTCTCTTACCTAATCTGTATATAATAAGTAAATATCTACTTTAGCTTTCTGCAAAGCTTAACTTTTGGGGGAAGGAATCAAGAAAGAGTTTAGGATTGTTTGATTTGCTTGTTTTCATTGTAATTAAATAATTGAAATTTTCTTTTATATATACATATACATACATATAAATATATACATACACACATATATATATATATATATATTTTTTTTTAATTTCCATGAGCAGAAATACCAAGAAATCCTGAGGCTGATGGAGAATGATAGGGAGATGCTGCTCCTTGAGACAGAAATGTGAGTTTTGTCAATTAGCTGGGCCTTCTTAGTTTAAGAGTCAAACCCATAAAAACCTATGAAAGAAAAAGTTCATACATCAAAGAATCTTAATATTAAACTGAGCCCCTATTCCCAGGAGGCACTTAGTATTTGCTGAACAGAACTGAATTTCCAACGCACTCTTTGTCCACTACATCTTTAAGGTATGATCATTGGAGAGGACTCTATTTATATTTTCTACTTTGAGAAAAGTATTAAGAGAAAAAGAAAGAGCTCCATGAAACTGAATACATGATACTTATGATAAGTAATGGTACAGTAGAAAGAACACAGAGCTCTGGAGTCAGACAACCTGGGTTTGAATCCTACTTTTGACGCATTTAACCTCTGTGACAATTAAGTCATTTAAATCCCCTGGATCCTATTTTCCTCAGAAGTGAGATGATGGAGGGGTATTGGACTTTACTGATTTCTTCCATATCTATGAAATAGATGAAATATCGAATAAAATATTAGATGTATTTTATAAATTTTCAAGTGTTATATATATGTTAGCTATTATTATGATGATTAAAATATGGATATTGCATGGACTATCTCTAGTAGGCCTATTTACATTTTCTATTTTAAAATTTTTTATTACAAATTTAGTCAATATAAACACAAACATTAAAATATTGAAAGAACAAAAAGAAGTTAGTATTTGAAACTGAACTGTTGTTTTTCCTAAAAAATTGGCTAGTCTTTCTGAATTAAATTAAATTTCTACTTCAAAAATTTAACATAACAAAACTGCCTTTTTATCTGTGGCCCCTTCTGAACTTCCCTCTTCTCTCCTTTGTATAATTTCTAACATTTCATTGATACTCTTCTTTTTTTGTATTTATCCATGTAGAAATACTGCCTTGTAAAAAAAAAAAAAAGCATCATATTTGTAAAGCATTTTGCAAACTTTAAAGCACTTAAAACTGTTTGTTGTATTTCTTGTTATTACATTGCACGGCTTAGTAAATAGTGTTGACCTTGAATCTAGGTAGATCTATGTAAAAAATTTGCCTCTAACTGGCTGTGGCACCCTTAATAAATTGTTTAACCTTTCAATAGTTCTAAGGAACCCTTTAAAATTATAAGGTGCTAACCTACAATGGTGCTAAAGGAAGTTTCCTCATCTGGGATTATTCTATGGCAATGAAATTTATTATTATTTACATTTTCTTGAATTCTTACTTCAATCAGTCTTTGGCATAGCTATTAATAATCTGACTAGATTATTAGGTTTGACTAGACTAGAAACCATTTTTACAGCAGTGACTTGTGTCAATGAAATACTTGAAAGTCCTTTAGACATTTCTGGACATAATATATATTTTTTTTGTTTTTCCTTCTAGAAAAAAAGCCCAGAGCATATACAGTAAATCTAATTTGATTCTGGTAAGTTTCCCTTTGTCCTAGTTTTATGCTTCTCTGCTCCATCCCCTTTGTTCATCTACATTTTTTAGTGTGTAAAAAGAAAGCAATATAGAATAGAGGTTATTTGAACCTATTTATGAGCAAATAGTACAAAACTCTAGGTGACTTTTTGAACAACTAAATTCAACAAACATTTATTAAGTGCCAAAGACAAAAAACAGGCAAGCAAAGAAATCTCTGCACACAGGGGAACCTATACTCTACTTGAGAGAATATGAGACCCCATGCATAGAGATAAAAATGCAAGGTAATTTAAAGAATAAAAGAAAGAATATTAACAGAGAACTTGAAAGGAATTTAAAGATGCTGGAAAGTTGAAATGAGGAGGGAATGAATTCCAGAAGTGGGAGTTTAGAGTTGTGCAATTATTTTCTAGGATATAAATTTAGCACAATCGAAATAGGTAGTTTAGGCTCCAGTTGAAATGCACCTCCCTTTATGACTCGTCTGAACCTGGGAGACTGTCAATCCTTATTTCTGGTCCAACAAAGACATTCATAACACCCCAGTCTCACCTCCACCCTCAACCTTCTCCCAACCAAAATTAAAAAAGGAAACAGGTCCTACAACCACAGTGATGGTACCAGCTTCAACCAGGATCTCTGCCTAAGGCTCAGGGACTTCACTTGCACCTTACCCTCTTCCAGTGCTCACCTGATTTATACCAGTAGTAGTCCCTACTCTCTAGGGTGGAAAGTTCTCTAGCAGAAGTACTAGAGTTGTCTACTTCTACCCATTTTTATTCATTCTCTGAAATAACTGGACACACAGTTTCTAGGTGACTCCAACTCTTCTCTTCTTTCTACTGTGCTGACAATATGTTTTGCAGCAACTAGTCCAGTCAATGAACAACCTTTTCTTAAATGTTTACTACCTGTTGGTCATAGTTCTAATTACTAAATATTATATGTAAGTAATGGAGAAAAGAAAGAAGGGATGGAAGAAAGGATGGAGGGAAAAAAGAAAAGGATGGAACAAAGGGAAGGAAGAGAAGGAAAAAAAGGAAGGAGGGGGGAGAAAGGAAGGGAGGAAGGAAGGGAGGGAGGGAGGAAGGGAACAAAGAAGGGAGGGAAGTAAAAAGAAAGAAAAAGAATTCTAAGACCATCTTCTCATTTGTTGTACCTATTGCTTTCACAGGAAGAGAACTTATTCAAAAAATTGCAAAGACATTTTTGGTTCAGGTAACTGGAAAGGGATTGATTTAACTAGCCCAGAATACATTACCCTGGGGGGCTCGGTAGTAGGGACACTTCAGATATGGGATGCTTTTATACAGAAGACAGGAGGGATACTTGGCACAGACATAACAATCCATTAGTCACAAAGCATTTTCCCACCTCCAAAATTCTTCTTGGCCCACCATGCCCAGAGTTAATGCCAGAGTGGAAGATGTGATGCATGTCTTTGTTAGAAGCTGCAAAACAAGATAGACAGGATAAGATTATGGTTCTTGTTTAATCCTGCATAGACCTAGTTCTTTAAGTAAAGGATTCATTTAAGTGACTTAGCTATAAATCTTTCCAATGGAAACTTAGGCCAACTTGGACCAATTTTTGGTGTAGAAGGTTTTCTTACAGTCACATTTTTAACAGTGCCGTGATACATCAACCTTTGTAAATCATAATTTGTAAACGTCCTACACCACTAATTCTCAAGCTTTTTGGTCTCAGGATCCCCTGGCACTCTTGACAGTTATTAAGAGGGTTATGTCCACTGATAATCATAATATTAAAAATCAAAACTTCCTTATTGTTTTTATTATGAAAAGTGTTTAACCTTGCCAATTCTCCCCAAAAGCTTCAGAGACCACTCCTGGAGTTCCCCAGACCCCATTTTGAACATCATTGTTGTACTCCAATGAAAATCATCACCTTATCAATAATTTACAGTCTCAGAGAATTTAGCCTGGGCCATTTCGAGGTTAAGTAACACAGTTAATATATGTCACAGACAGGACTTGAATGTTACTACCTCCCAGGCTGGCTTTTAATTATCTGCTATGATAAATCTCTGAAACTTTGGTTGATGATAACCTGCCCCACTCTTTTTTCAGGATTGCCCAGTTTGTCTTCTTGATAATCCTGTTCTTCACGAGGATGCTGAGCTTTGGGTTTTTGTATCTTCATTTAATAAATCCAGATTTTGTCCTGAACAATCTGCCCAAGATTATGGACAGAGACACCTTGTGGAGACTGAGGAACTTTCTACTTCCATCTCTCAATCTCCAAGCAGAGGACTTTTTGCCACACTAGTCCAAGGTCAGGCCCTTCTCTCCAGAAGGTCCCAAGCCTCTCCCAAACAGAAGTGACAAGCAATCACCCAGACTTTGGGTGAGAATGGAAGGGTCACAAGGGCGGACAGCAAGAGTTCTCTTCAGAGTTGTTCACAGTGCCCTGGTCCTCTGTCCTCTGTATTCATTTTCTTTTGATTCCCATTATGATTTCTCTCTTCTAATAAAAAAACATGATCATTTAAAATCATTTGATTTGAATATTTAATCGATCCTTTGGTATTGCCTCAGGCTACATATTCTTAGGGCAGTGATGAACTTCAGTATAAGGTTTGAATGTCATGACAGATGTTATCCTGTGTAAAAATTCAAGGACTTTGTAATTCCTCCCTTGATTGATTGGATCTGACTCCCCAAATATATGCTTTTATTTCATCTCCGTGCTCCCAATTCAATTCAATTCAACAAAGAATATAGGCCCTAGTTTACAATTCCACATTAGTAGATTGCTTACTTTCCTCCCCCCTTTTTCCTTCCACATCTGTTAGGAAGAAAATAAATAGCCAATGTTCTGCTAATTGTTTTTTGAAGGGTTGCCGGCTAAATTAATTTGCAATAAAGTGTGAATAGTTGTCAGAATGTACTGTCTGTCACAACCCATTCTACCTAAATTGGAACCTAGAAGACTTTTGAATCAGACTGGCTTAGGATGCTAAAAGCAACAAGCCTTTATGACAGGTGCACTTTGATTTACAAATGGGAAAACAGATAGTCTGGCACCAGATAACTGGAGAAGCGCAAAGAATACAGCTGGGGACATCATAGGGTTTTGAGTGTAGTGATTGTTGTTAGGATACAATGAGAGCAGGAAAAGGGTGGAGGATGGTCTTGCAAGGGGACTGCCTTTGGCGTAATGTCACCAAGCCCTTGTCAATTCTCTATTTAAGGATGGAAATTCCTGAATCCAAAGAGTTTGAGTGTATAAGTGGAAGATTTATTACATGAGAAATAGTTTTTATTCATGTGTGTTATAATGACTTTTCATCTCTGATTGTGTCCCAGGAAAAGGCACCCTAAAAACTGGTCAATGAGGCAACCGGCCTTACGAATATGGGATAAAGGAGTTTCTAGCATGAAGAATTACAGCAACTGCAGTTTTCAGAAAAAGGCAGGTTAGAATTGACAGCTAATAGGGGGAAGGATCCAAAGAAGATACAGCCTACACAAGAAAGTCTAGGCCAAAATAAAAAAGAGACTTGGGGACTATCGATATCCCTGGAATATTTTTTATTTTTAAGAGATAAAAAGGGGCATTTAAATGCTGCAATGGATAGAGTACCAGTCCTGAAGTCAGGAAGACCTGAGCCAAATCTGGTCTCAGACACTTAACACTTCCTAGCTGTGTGACCCTGGGCAAGTCACTTAACCCCAGCCTCAGCAAGAGAGAGAGACAGGGACAGAGACAGAGAGACAGAGAGAGAGACAAGAGACAGAGAGACAGAAAGAGGGAGACAAAGAGAGAGACAGAGACAGAGACAGAGAGACAGAGACAGAGACAGAGACACAGAGAGAGGAGAGAGAAGAGTCTGTTAGTCTAAAGCCCCTATTGGTAGAATTTCAATGGAAATATGTTTGAGGAAAGACAACTTCTTGGTTTCCTTCAAATTGCATCAAGACTTTCTATTATGGAAAAGGCTGTGATGCTGTTCTAGTGGCAGTGCAGAGAGTTGTGGGAATCCCTTCTTTGGTTGGAGGTGCAGGTCCAATGTGAAAAGAATTCATGAACCCAAAAAGTTTGGATGGCAAAAGGGAAGATTATTGGTACTGAGAAGCCAGCTTTGCTAGGAAGGCAGACTTTCTGAGTGGCAAAGTCCTGTTAGGGAAATAGAGATCCGTGCTAAGAAGAGAATGTCTTCACAGCGGGCAAGAGTCCTGGTAGGCAGCTGTGCCAAAGTCTCCCTTGGCAAAGCATAATCCTACTTCTGACTTCTGCAAAGATATGGAGTTTAGAATTGTCCTTTATAGAAGTCTGAGGCTAAAGCTCCCAGTTGAAAAGAGCCAATGCCCCAAGGACTAGATACTATCTTTGAGTTTCAAGCCACTCAATATCAGACCAAGATCTCCCAACTGAATCACTTTGAAGACTTTTTCCCAGAATTTGAAATTTCCTGCAATGGGGAGTGGGGGTGAGGGGGTGATTTGCCTTAGAAAAGAAAAATATGGAAATTTTTAATGCCTTCATTAAACTAATTCCAGAGAGTCTAGAAGACCCCAAATCAAAGGGGACACAATTTCAGAGTGATTATTTTACAGATTAAAGGGGGCACAGTTTCATACCCCCACCCCTGTCAGTTGGATCAACAAGATTTTAATCTGGCCCTCTGATTCCAAAATCCAGCATATTTTTCACTAGATCAATGCCTGAGTTAAGGACACTATGGCATGTAATTTCTTTTTAGCTAAAGTACCTTATGTAAGATTATCCTGAATCTCCCTCCAAAGATTATAAAAAGGAAATTTTTCACCCTGGGATTCTTGAGAGTCCAAAGTGAATTTTGATCACCAGAAGGTACACAAAATTGGAGATCAAATAAAATGAGAAGCCAAACTAAAAGGGAAAAAAAAAAAAAAAAATATATATATATATATATATATATATATATATATTAGTGGGAGTAGCTTCAGATTCCCAAACTATATATTTTGTCTTATAAAGCTTTTTCAGGCCTGATTAGGAAACACACTCAATCAGCAGAGCATTTCATGGCATTTGAATGAAGCAATGGCATGCAGTCTGTCTCTTAAGTCAGTCTGAAAGGTCCCTAGTTTGTGGGAGTGCACAGACCCAGTTAGAGAGCACAGTCTGCAATGGGGCTTTGGACATTCAGCCTAAGCAGGATGGAAGTAGGAGAGTTTTGTGTAGTCAGTCTAACAGAATGAGGTGGGGTTGGGGAGCGAGGTTTGAGTGGTAATAAATTCCATTAAACAGCACATTCCAATAATAAGATTGTTTTTTCTCCACATAAAGGAAATAACCATTATGCTATATACCTTCCTAACTATAATTCTTTGGTTGTCACTGAGCATACATAACACAAAGAGACATCATTAAGAATAACTCATTTATGTCATTAATTGACATTTATAAAATATTTTGTGTAGTATATATGAATGTGTATATTATAAATGTATTTGTGGTATGCATAGACTGGAGCAGAACTTCATAAACTTTTTCCACTTATGTCCCCTTTTCACTGTAGAAATTTTTGCACAAACCTGGGTATATAAAATAGGTATATAACATTTACTGATAATAAATCATAATTTTGTGACCCCCCCACATTCAGTAATCCCATACGAAGTTGCAATTCACAGTTTAGGAAGCTTTAGGCTAGAGGACAATCTGACTGGGGAGTTTTAATGAGTTTGAGTTAGTGAGATGACATTCTCATGCTGAAGTTGAGGTAGATTTAAAGACTGGACATTTAGATTACTTTTACTGGACTAATTAATGAGAAAAATCTGCTTCAGGGTCTTAAAGATAAATTACAGGATGTCTCAAAAGTTTTTAAGCTGTTAAGATTTTTTTTTATTTTTCTAACTTCCTCTAAGACTTTTGGAACACTTTAAAAAATGCCAACTCACCATTTGACCCTGGTGACCATTATTAGTTTCTTCTTCCTTGAACTCTGAAAATAGGATAGTAAATTAGCAATTCTGTGAAATTGTTAATTTGATTTCTCTATATTAGTCAATTTATTGGTTTATTCTTGTGACAAACTGGGAAAGAACATTTGTGTGGACCACTATATTATATCCATCAAATTAGTAACACCAGTTCATCAAAAAAGACTAAATACATGCTTCTTGTTTGTTAATGCCATTTTCTGGAAGTAATGAATTCAGGCACTTATTGAATGCACACACTTATAAAACTGTGTTTTAAAATATGTAAAGATCAAAAGGATCCCTTAATCATCAACTCCTCATTTTTTATTTATTAGCAGGCTGCCTCTTTGGCTTGTTCCTAGTCCAGGTTTTGAATTGAAGCATAAGCATAAGCTCTGATCCATATGCCCAGTGTCCCTTCCTTCCCAAATCTCAAAGTGGTCTGTAGGTTAAATAAAAGCAATTTAAGTAAAAGGTTTCATAAAATTCAAATTTCAAATAAATTGAGTCTATTCCTTTGTATTCATGGTGAGAGAATTCTGAGGGCGTTTGCAAAGTATATACTTGAATTCTTTAAACCTAATGACAGGGAGCAGTAGTAGGAGGGCATCAAGGTGAGGAGGAGGGAGAAAGCACAGCACTGGAAACAAATGCATATTATTCTGGTTGAATAATTTTTTTCTGACTGAGTATGTAAAGAAAACTATTTTTACAGAAATGTTTCCTTCACAAAGCTTGTCAATATCCTGACATATCATACATTTAGAGAGGTCTTCTAATTTAATGATTTTCTTTCTCAAAATAACTTTGCTCAGGTGAAGTGAAGTGTCACTTTTCAACTATCTCACTAGGTATTATTGTCCTTTGGCAAAAAAGAAGAATCTTGTTGACATCTTGGGAAGTCTTGACTCATAGAATCACAATGAAAGTTCCCTTTCAGTTCCCAAAACTCTACCAATCTGACCATTCCTCTTAACAAATCAGTCTTCTCAACCTCCTACTGATGCTTGCACTGCATGTAGACAAAGCAGGTATCTGCTAAATTTTTGGATCAACAACAATACAACAGAATATTTTCACTAGATTCCTGAGATACTGGAAACTGTAGAGTTGATCATTCTTCCCCATTCTTTCACCAACATTTAGCAACAAATGCTCCCCAAATAAATATGGTAAGAATTACTATTGCACCAATAAAAAAAATGAAAGCAGAGCCCAATAAATAACTTAGATATTCCAGTGAGATTTATTTTTTTAAAACAACATCACTTAGTTAGCTGAATCCTAAAATAAGAGTACTGGATAAGGTTTTTTTTTAGCACAAAGGTATCATTGTCATAGTGTTATGCCACAGTTCTCTTTTATCTTCCTGACTCAGTTTCCCTAAATTGTTCTGCTCAATCTCCCCTCCCTCTTTTTCAGAATACTTGATAAGGATAAAAGATCTTATGCTTTAGAATATCAGAATGCCTCTCCCCATCCCAAGCTATCAGAATATCAGGTACGGTTTTATAAAGATGCCTCTCCCTTTCTCCTATCAGCCTCTCGTTCCCCCTCTCTGCACCCTGATTCTGCTGCTGCCTCACTCTATCCCTTGTGTCTCAGCCATGTGTATATTTTCAAATAGATATGAAATACTCTCTAATCTCTATCTTGCTCAGTATCTCCGGCTTTACATTTGGAGGCTTCCCACCGAGATGTTAGAAAATGAGCAGGATTAGAGATTAGAGACCTCTGGGTCTCCTCCTTGGGCCTTGGGTGGCTGGAGATCTGGGTTTTTGGCCTGGAGAGACCTGTCCTCTGGATTTGTTTCCAGAGTCTCCAGGGAAGAGAGCAGTTTTCAGATGCAGCCATGTCTGATGGTGGACACCTCCATTTCAGCCGTGGGAGAGTAAGTCTGGATGTCTTAGGACACAGTCTGATCTGTTTACCTGTTGTCTGTCTGTGCTAGCACCTGGATTCTCAGAATAATAAAATTCTGACAGGCATTAAATTCTGGGAAGGATATCATTCTGGTATGCTGGATAATTCCCTCTGTCTTCTAAGACACATGTGGTCTGATGTGATTCTGAGCACCTTTTTTGGGCCCTCTCTGGTTATGTGTGTTAAATGTTGTAACTGTGCAGTCTATGTCTGTGTGTTCCCTGTGACTTGTCTGTCTGTCCTGTTGGTTAAGAGTTCTGTTAAGTTTTAAGAACAATGATTAAGAAATTTGGGAATTGGTTATTTCAATGTTCCAACTGTACTTAGTATAAAAATTGCTTGTGATTTCTAACTCCTTAACCTGTTGCACTGATCTGTAAGAACAGAAAAATTTTGGCTATTTTTAAACTGGCTGAAATGTTTTTTTTGTTGTTGTTGTTGGGTTTTTTTTTTGTTTTTTGTTTTTTTTTTTTTTTTCCCCCTTTGGAGCAGTTTTAAAAGCCAGCTAGTAGGATTTCTAGGGAAAGAGCAATAAAACCTTACCTGATTCAAATTCAAGCCTGGCCTAAACTGGGCTGGGCAGATAAGGCCTCAGGAGGACAAAGGAGTTTATGCTAATTGCTATGGAACTCAGGGTGGAGAAAACATTTGATTAGGAATTTTAGGATGATTTTGAAATTGTGGGAAATAATTTTCCTGTTGCCTGTGCATGCCAGATTTGTTCTGAGTTTTCTTTTGGGCAGTTTTAGAATTGTGGGAAATAATTTTACTCTTGCCTATGCAGGCCATATTTAGTTATCTTTGAGATAAGGTAAGAACAAGAGGCTTGTTAAAGTGAAGTTCTGTTAACTTGCCTGAAAGGGGTCACGTGCCTCTAATTATGTAAAGTTTGTTACCTTCTAAAACACACTGGGTAATTTGTTATATTATATAATAACATTATAAGTTATGCTTTAAATCTAATTCTGCTGAATGTGAATACAGGTAATTTATTAAGGATTGATTTGTAGGAGCAATTAAAGATTTGGATGATTTTAGGGAGTAAGAGAAAGTGTATTAGGAAGGTATTTGGGAGGAGAAAAAGAAGTTGGATGAGGTAGGGAGATACAGGCTCACCTTCCCTCCCCCCTGGCTCTTTAGAGGTGGAATGGGGGGAAGGGTGGCCAACCTGGAACCCTCCCCCCTACTAAGTGTGTTGCAGCTGCTTTCTGCAGAGGTGTGACTTTGGCAAATGATTTCAAGAGACAGACCCCCTTTTAAGCTAATTGACTGAATATTTGGGTTTTTTGATACATAAAGTTTTCTTTGGTTAAGGAATATGATATTTCTAAAAGTTTAATATTTTTAAGAACCTCTTGGATTCTTTTATGAATTTTATGATATTCTGTATAGGATATTCTAGCTAAGTTTTAATTGATTATATTGGGTCAGCCTGAGGTCATTTAAAGAGCCTCTGAAAATAATAGTTTTTTGTTCTTTTGAAAATGTTTCTGTTATGCTATATCCACTCACATGAAAGAGTGTTCCAAATCACTACTGATCAGAGAAATGCAAATTAAGACCACTCTGAGATACCACTACACACCTGTCAGATTGGCTAAGATGACAGGAACAAATAATGATGAATGTTGGAGGGGATGTGGGAAAACTGGGACACTGATACATTGCTGGTGGAGTTGCGAAAGAATCCAGCCATTCTGGAGAGCAATCTGGAATTATGCCCAAAAAGTTATCAAACTGTGCATACCCTTTGACCCAGCAGCGCTACTACTGGGATTATATCCCAAAGAAATACTAAAGAGCGGAAAGAGACATATATGTGCCAAAATGTTTGTGGCAGCTCTTTTTGTTGTAGCTAGAAACTGGAAGATGAATGGCTGTCCATCAGTTGGAGAATGGTTGGGTAAATTGTGGTATATGAAGGTTATGGAATATTATTGCTCTGTAAGAAATGACCAGCAGGAGGAATACAGAGAGGCCTGGAGAGACTTACATCAACTGATGCTGAGTGAAATGAATAGAACCAGAAGATCACTGTACACTTCAACAACAATACTGTATGAGGATGTATTCTGATGGAAGTGGAAATCTTCAACATGAAGAAGATCCAACTCACTTCCAGTTGATCAATGATGGACAGAGGTAGCTACACCCAGAGAAGAAACACTGGGAAGTGAATGTAAATTGTTAGCACTAATATCTGTCTGCCCAGGTTACATGTACCTTCGGAATCTAATGCTTATTGTGCAACAAGAAAATGATATTCACACACATGTATTGTATCTAGACTATATTGTAACACATGTAAAATGTATGGGATTGCCTGTCATCGGGGGGGGGGGAATAGAGGGAGGAGGGGATAATTTGGAAAAATGAATACAAGGGATAATATTATAAAAAATATATATATAATAAAAAATTATTAATTTAAAAAAAAAAAGAAAATGTTTCTGTTATGAACAATATGTAATTTGGAATATTTGTCTGTGTACTGGGTATTTTAAAAGCAAAATGATTTGTATGTATAATGTTCATTTTTAAAACATCTACTTAGATATGAAAGAAGTGAACTTACTGAGAAATTCTTACTGTTATAAATGTAAGATTATGGTAAATATCTGTTTAGGATTTATCTGAAACTTGGATTAATGGGATTTGTTATTGGAAGTACATTTTTCTTGGGCTTATAGTTAAAGCTATTTGGGAGTTTTAAAGCTCCACCCTCTGACAGTTAGTGGGATAATTTACTGGAGTAAAAATGAATTAAAGCTATTTCATCCTGTTCTGCTGAAAGTTGAGTTTTAATTGCTTATGTTATAGTTATGTCCCTGCATTTTTTTCTTCCTGTAACTAATTTCTATAATCAGAGCAATGGTCAATAAAAAATTGTTAATACAATTCAATTGTGTCATACTTTGCTATTTCCAATCTGGTTATATGCAATCATTATATCCTAAATATTTGGCAAATAAGTATTTAGTCTGGTCATCTATCTGTTACTGGATATTGTGTCTATGATATTCAAGTGTTTTTTTTTTTTTTTTAAAGTTTCTAAATAATAAGAGAATAATTAACACAGTGAGATCTAACTGCTATTTATTTATGTGGATTATAGCTGACAGCCTTTTGCCTGGGAGGCAAGCATCTCTTCACATAGAAAACTGCTGGCCAATCTATTTTGGCCTTGCCCATCTTGTAGCAGTCCTTGTGGACCAGTGTTTCTGTTCCAGACTTCTAATCTTTACTTGTTAGATTTGTGGGGTTTTTTGTTCTAGATTTTGGTCAAATTATAGATATTGACTTGCTTCTAGGACCCAGATCAACTTTGATTGACAGGGCATCACACCACTCGTATCCCCTGCATGGCCTGAGAGTCTCCGCCAGTGCCCAGCCTGAAGCAGTTTTTGAGAGACCATTGCCCCTGACATACTGGGGGTGCCCCTCTATCAGAATGTCAGATACCGTCTTATCAAGTTGCCTCTCCCCATGTTCAAGGTGCCTCCCCCCATTATGTCATCCCCTCTCCGGTAGCTTGCCCCATCCTATAAGAGTCCCGTTCTCGCTCTCAGCACCCTGACTCCGCCCCTGCCTCAATCTATCCTCTGTGTCTGAACCATGGGTGTATATATGTCATTGAGAACTCACATTGTTTGCTGGATTCTTGGAACTCTGGATCCATTTGGTCCCAGTAAGTCTCTCCCTTTCAAATAAATATGAAATACTCTCTAATCTCTATATTGCCTCAATTTCTCCAGCGTTACACTAGAATGGGACTTTTGCAAGAAATTGCAAATGGGGAAAGAACTGTTCAATTTTTATTAAAATGTCAGAAGCTATTAATGAAAATATTGACCCTTAACATATAGGAAGATAGTATTACAACATATCATATTTAGATTAAGGAAGGAGATATCCCCAAATTGAAGGTGCAATTGCTTATTTAAAAATAATAAATCTAATTTACACTAATTTATTTTTACTTCTATAAGTAGAAATTCACATGCTAGTAGCAGCTTAAATTATAAATGGATCACAACAGTCAACAAAGTCATTGACCAAGAAAAAAATTCACTTAACGTAATAACATTAAAACCTATTAGCTAATGGGCACAATAAAAAGAGCAGTAGATTTTGAATAAGAAAAATAATCTTTCTGAAACTCAGGTTCCTCATTCATAAAATGAAGGTAATTCAGTAAGTTAAGTCCTTTGTAACCATAAACAAATACATAAATTAGTTTATTAGATTAGTTAGTCAATCATCAAGCAAAGTTCTGTGACTATTGATTAAAACAGGACAGTGAAGTTTTTCTGGAAGAGAAAGATGGGAATTTCTGGAACATGAGGCCCTATCTGGGGAATGGGAATGGGAGGAAGAGGAACATCTTCAACATCCAAGGTATGACTTGAAGTCATGTGCACCTGAAAGAAGGCAAGAAGACTTCCTTGGAGGTCATGGAGTAGGGTAAAAGTAGAAGGGGGATTTTAAATGGAGAGGTGATATAATACCAGAACCAAGAGAACCACTAGTGCTTCTGGCTACAGGAGAACAGGGGTCCTGATTACAAGTCCAGGATGAAGAGGAGTACATTTGGTCACTCACAAGGGAGTAGGGTTTCGTTTCATTAATAATAATAATATTAATAAATTATATATCAATTATATTAATATTAATCATACATTAATATTAATATATAATGTCATAATAATAATAGCTTATTTTTCAAAACATGCAAAGATAATTTTCTAAACAGCAAGAAATCCAATATAGGTCAAACATCTGCAGTTCTTCTAAACATATTTCCACATTTATCATGTTGCACAAGAAAAATCAGATCAAAAAAATGAGAAAAAAATTATCAAGTAAACAACAAAAAAGGTGAAAATACTATGTTGTGATCCACATTCAGTTAAGGTCTTCTTTTCTTTCTTCTTTTTTTTCTTTTTTTTTTTTTTTTTTTTTTTTTTTTTTTGGCTGAGGCAATTGGGGTTAAGTGATGCCCAGGGTCACACAACTAAGAAGTGTTAAGTGTCTGAGACCAGATTTGAACTCTGGTCCTCCTGACTTCAGGACTGGTGCTCTATCCACTGCACCACCCAGCTGCCCCTAAGGTCTTATTTCTAAGGCAGAAAGAAACACTACTGCAGGGAGCCACAAAGAAGCAGAGGTTCTAGTCACAATTTCAGAGCCAAAAGGAAGGTTAGCACTTTCAGGTAAAGGGAAGCCAAGTCCTTTCCTGTGTAAAGACAAGACCATTGACCAAGAAAGCTAACGAAAGATCACATCTCTCCTGGGATCATACCACCATGGAGACATTAAAAACTTACAGACCTTCAGAACTTATTCTGAAAACAGCCACATGAAAAATCTGAAACTCAGGACAGTACCTGCTCTACCCTGGGATCAGAGCCTAACTTTAATATAAAGTTAAATTCAAGAAATAGAAAAATTGCACAGATAGAACCTGACCATAAAAAGATACTATGATGACCAAAAAAAAAAATTAAAGCAAAAACTCAGAATACAATGGTTTCAAAACAACTACAAGCAAAAACCCAAAGTTAAAAAAATGTACAAGCCTGTGTAGAATTCCTGGAAGATCTCAAAAAAAATTTTTAATTCAAATAAAAGAGGTAGAAGAATAATTGGAAAAAGAAATGAGAATGATGCAAGAAAATTATGAAAAGAGAGTCAACATCTTGGCAAAAGAATCACAAAAATACTAAGAAAATATTTTTAAAAACAACTGGTTAAAAAAAATTTTAAGTACAAAAATTTATAAAGGGTTCACTTTAATCTTTTTCTTGACCAGTTGTCTGATCCCCTTACCATTTCAGACTTTAGACAGCGCCCAAAGCTTCCCCTGCTCATATTGCTGTCACTGATGCCTCCAAGGTCCACAGCTGTCCTGTGGACTCTGGACCAGGCCTCCCCTCCTCCTCTCTACCCTCCTCCTGCTCCAAGTATCACAGACCTCTCCTTCCAACCCCCTCATTTGTCTTGTCCTGAAAAAGTCTCATCCCGACCTTTTGTTGGCTCTGCTGCTCCAGAATTCAATTAGAATCATTATTTTAAAGTGTTGAGAGAAAAATGTGACAACTCCTCTCTAGTACTGCTTCTACTCTACCACCTTTCTCTGTGGTCACTTTCAGTGTGAAATGATGGGGGCAGACTGCCTGAATCAGCTGCTAACCCCAGGAGCAGTGGAGGTGAATGGTATGATGTCAAAGGTAATGTGAGAACCTACTGTCCTCCAAATAACTCTTTAATCCAGGTGCCACAGTGTCTGAAACTTTATCATTAGAGAGAGATCCTTTAAGATTCCTTTATTGCCAATCCTGCTTTAAAATGCAATGAACCATTCTAGAGAGAGTTCATATATTAAGCCTGTTCATTTTAAGGTATTAATGACTGATCAGATCAATTTTGCTCCCCATCAAAAAAACTTTGGCTGTCACATCTAGGAAAGCCCAAGAGGCAGAAATAAAAATTACTCTGGAAGAATAAAGATAAAAAATAATAATTCATATTTTATATCACTTTGAGATTTGCAAATTTTTTAAATCTCAATTAAACCTCAACATTATGAAGTAAATGCTAAAGGTATTATTTCAATTTTACAGATTAGGGGAAGTGACTTGCTCATAATAACACTAGGGAGTGACTATCAGAGGCAGGAATTAACTTCAGATCTTTCTGCTTCCAGGTCCAACATTCTTATCTAGTATGTCATGCTCCTCTCTAAAGAAAATAAAGTTGTAGTATTCAGAAAGTAAACTGACTATTTCACATTTCATCATTTTATCACTACTCAGAGGCTCCCAGATTTGAATAAACTGAAGCAAGAAAGACAATTAGAAGGCAATTTCAATAATCTAATGAAAAGTGACAAAGGCCCAAATTAGAGTGGTGGCCAGGTGAGTACGGGGAAGGGAACAGATGTGTAGGATGTCTCGGCAGTAGATTTTAAAAAGACTTGAAATGATTGGATAAGAGCCAATCATATTCCCAAACCACATGCTTAGCACTGTGGCTGGAACATAGACCCTTAAAAAATGTTTATTGGTTGAACCATCACGTCATTCTCCTGCTCAATAAATTCTAGCAGCTCTCTTTTATTTCTAGGTTGAAATTTTAAGGGTTTCTCAATCTCTTTCCAAGCTTTTTATGTAGGTACTTGACAATACAGCTATATTCGTTTCTTCTCTATATTTCTCATGAGACATTTCATTTCCCACAGAAAGGTGAGGCTCTTCTGATAAGTCTGTTCCTTCTGATTTAGTCAGCAATCATCTCAAATATGACTCTAGGCCATCAGTTAGGAGTTATCCCAAATCCTTCCAGCAAAGTCAGGCAACTCTGAAGGTACTTCTTTAACAAGGTTTCACACCTAGTAAATTCCTCAAATTCACTCAGAATAATCTCTCAATTAGTGCAAAGCAGATCTCACCTTTTGATTTAAAGGGTAAACCTTAAAGTTTAAGGCTTAAACCTTAAAAGAATCATCTGTCGGACTCCACTAGGGGACGTTGCACTTCATTGAAGGCAGAGTGTGGACATTAATCTCATTTCCACTGGTGTTAAGTAGGTCAAGGAAAACCCCTTTACACCTTTACCTCTCACCTTTTCCTCTTTATTCATAAATGTATCAGGAAACCATATGAAGTTTGTTTACTCCAAGCCATCCTTCTTGTCCTAAATTTCACCTTTAGATCTTAATCCATATAGCTCAGGATTTTGTCAAGTTAAAATGTAAACCACTGGAGCTGTCTTTTATGCATTGCTGATAGCTGAGCCTGGAAAGGTGGAAGAGAACATTAAGGCATCAGGTACCTATTAAGAGAAGGAAGAAAATTAAGAGGGCAGAAAAAAAAAAATGAAGAACAGGTATGCTGAAGATAAATTTCCCATAGAAGAGTTCAGATAGTGTTTGAATCAATCAATTTGTTCAACCAACTTTTAAGTATATGTACTACATATATTATGCTGTAAGGAATAGACCTGGGATTTCATTAATATAGGGAGCTGATGGTGAAGAATGCCTTTGATCAATGCACCTGATTAAGGGTTGCCTTAAGCCTTTAGAAATAAAGTGACTTACCAAGGGGCCTCACAGACTCTGAGGTACTTGAACTCAGGTTTTCCTGGTTTTAAGTCAAGTTCTCTATTTATTACACAAAGTCAGGATTCTAGGATTAAAAAAAAAAACAAAAGAAATTAAGTAGTTTCTGATCTTGAGCAAGTTTGTATTAAACTCATATAACGTGTTTGTGGTACATAAAAAGAAATTAATTTCAAGATACAAAATTTTAATGATTAATTATTACATATAACTATGTAAAAGTAATATATTATGTGATGAAATTTTAATAAAGTATATTCCATTTAAAATATTAAATTATTAATAATTAATTAAAATTAATTAATATTAATAATAATCAGAGGGTAGACTGTGGGATTGGCAAGGAGTCAGAAAGGGCTCCGAGTAGTAGATGAAACCTTAGTCATCCTTTGAAGGAAACTAGGGATTCAAAGAGGCAGAGAAAAAGATGGAGTACATTCTAGGTAAAGAGCACAGATGAACTCTAATGTCCCTTTTTTTTTCCCCAAGATCCATTCTATCTTCTCCACTCACTTGACTCTCTGGGTATTGGAGTAACCTTTCATTTGTGGGGTTGTTTTCTTGACCATTCAAAGTAAATCACTATTCTGGTTGCATGGTATGAAGAAAGATCAAATCCACTGGGGTGTCCTAAGGGAAGGAAGGTGGGAAGTGAAGAGTGATAGGGAGTAATTTGTTAAATTAGCCTACTCTAAAACTAAAAGATCCTTTCCATCCCTGAGCTGAAATGCTCATTGTACCTTCTTCATCTATCCCATACCGATTGCAATGATGTCAACTCTTCTAAAATTCTTTCCTGTACAATAATAGCAATCTGCATTGTTGGGTACAGATGCCATCTTGGGAGTACGGTTTCTAGTTGCTTTCTTCTTGGGGTAGGAGTGAGTTCAGAAATGCAAAGGACTCTAGCTCAGCAGTTGCTAGTTTGATTTCTACTGAGATAGCAAAGGTAGGAAACCTGATAAGTAAGGGATGGTGAATAGAGGATCATAAGTCCTATTGGTTTGCTTTGAACAGTCCCAGCTGTCCCAGACGAGCTATTGGACTTCCCATTGAGCTCCCACCTAGTGAATTTATTCCAGGACCTTCACTAGCTGAGTGAGAATCCTGTTATTTTTTAAATGAAGAGATTTACAGTCTCTATGAGTTCGCTTCCTTAGCTAGATTTTAGGATTTTCCTTTACTTTTTTCATAGGCAAAATGTTGACAGAGTGATAAATCTGGGAGTTTTCCATAGTCCTGGGCTTTTCAACAACTGCCCTCCTCACTCATGTGTGGAACACTGACTAATCTGTCTCCATCAATGAAGAAAATCATTTGCAATTGGACTTGAAATTTCAGGTTATAGCTGTTATTTAAATAGCAGTGAGCATTAAAATATGCACCAGGAATAAGAGAGAAAGGAGATGGGGTTCTGACCCAAGGTGAACGTTTCCTAGGTACCCATCCTGTCTTCTGCTGTAATTTCTCCTTTTTACGTTTGTATAAATTTTCTAGGTCAATAGCTTTTTGTCTTGAGCCACATTAATAATTACTATTAACCAAAAGAAGTTCATGGCTTTTTAGGTGCCCAGTAGAGACTTGCTTAGGATAAATTCATAAAATTTGAATGGATCTTACACACCGTTAGGCTTGAGGTAAGGCAAAAATTATTAATAATTTGTGTTCTCCAAAAGTGGAATTGGCTTCCTTGAAAGGGTATGAGTTTCTTCTTTTCTAGGCTACAGTAGTTGCCCATTTC